>NC_136483.1:11821170-11906170 GCF_053919585.1 Euprymna scolopes | reverse complement strand
GATGGACAACATCTTGAAATCTGGAAGATAAATTTTTTGTTATTTATTTGTATATGCTCTGTAGTTACATCGAGCTTCATGGATAAAATGATTGGCATAAAAAAAGTGACATATAGTTGAATAAGCATATTTTCCCATATATATATATATATATATATATATATATATATATATATATATATATGCATGCATGCATATATAGTTTCAGTGTGAAATGATTAAATGTTGATTATATTATTTTCATCAGGAAATAGTGTTTGCAAAGCCAGTTAAATGTGAAAAAAAATGAGTTTTCTTGGAATGTATATCTCTTTTTCTCTCTCCAGCTATGGGTTAAATAGAATTAATTCTTGGAGTAATATTCCTCAGGTTTTTTTAGTGATGAACTATTCCAAAGTTCTGTTATTTTTAACTATGATTATTTATAAGATAGAGAGACACAGGAGCCTTACAGAAACAAACGTGCATTAACCAAGTTTTGATATAATACTATTATGTACCCTAGATGTTACGACCACTCCCTCTATTTATTCTACTTTGATGTTATTCCAAAATTCAGAAACTGAAGATATTTTTCTTGTGTATGTAAAAATAATTAGTCCCTTTATTATCATCATCATGATTATATAAAAGTTGACATCAAGAAGAGCGATCTACAAAGCCAACATGGAGATGAGCAGAAAAATTATGTGTTCAGAATAACTAAATAGATGGCCAAGATAAATATGAAGATTATTGGTGAGATGTTCATTTGGAAAGACAATAAGTTGCTAACAATAAATGAAACAAGAAATGTGTTTGGAAAAGCTATTATAAGAGATTGCTGGCTTTTATATAATCATTGTTGAATACTGAGATTTTATGGATCCAAGAAACTCTCAAAGCATCCAGTCAAAAGAATTGAAAAAGAAATGGCACGAAAAGCTACTAAGATGGTATGACCCTCAGGTGTTGTTACAGGAAAGTGTCAGACTCTTGAAAATTAAGTTTGTTATTGCTATGTTATGAGATTACTGACCAATTTTTATGATTCCAGGTTCCAATGAACAGTTATAGCAGGAATTGGAATATACCCTACTAAAGCCTGATTGTCACAGCTGGTGATGTGAGAACACAAGTGCATTGCAGCCAGAGGAAATTACTTCAAAGAGCACAAGAGTTTCATGTGTGAACTATCAATAAAAGTGTCCACACGAAAATAGTTTGGAAACTTATTGAAGGAACTTCATAGATCAAGTTCTGAAAGTAGTTGAAAGAATAATATATATATATATATATATATATATATAAGTGAGAATGTGTGTGTGTGTGTGTGTGTGTGTGTGTGTGTGTGTAAAAGGATAACTCACAACCTATATACTCAAGGAATATTTGGTGAACAAACTTGAAATTTGGTATTTAGATACGTGGTAAACTTTTTAATCAGTTTTCATCCAGAGAAAATGGTTGCTAAGAGGTCGAAATTGAAAAATTGGTACTGGGTGGGGGGGGGGGAGGGGTCATCAAATTTTTATCTGTTTGTCAACTGTTTCACGATTATGCATGCGCAAATTAGAGATAGAGATCCTTGGCTTTTCACTAATTAAAAAAACTAAGGAGTTTTGTATGGATTGTCCAAAAGAAAAGGTTGATCTCGTGTTTTTCTGTAAGACAATAGATGGTTACTTTCAAGACTTGGAGGAATTCTATGAAAAATAAAGGTCTAAGAATGAATGTTACCAAGAACAGACACACACAAAAATGTTACAATTATCACCAAAAAAATGAGTTACATCATAATAAAATGGAAAGTTGTTTTATTCTCTTTTGAATAACAAATAGTGACCAAAAATAAACCACTAAAACCGCATATAACTCTTTTTGTTTCATTTTAGTTCCTTGACCAATTCAATCAAAATGCACGAGCGACCATGATCATACCAGAGAAAACAATACCGTTTTTTTCCGGATGTTTTCTGTAAGAACAAATATATCACTTTACTTGATTCAATTTCATAATTACTTCTCGCTTTTCACAATGACGTTGCCTGACTTATTCAGGTCCATTGATTGGACAGAGAGAGAGAGAGAGAGAGAGAGAGAGAGAGAGAGAGAGAGAGGGTGAAATGGGATACATTACAGATTCATTCTGATGACGACATTTCGTTTCTCCTAACATTGAATTGTCCATTCTTGTTTGTCTATGGAATCATGAATCACTAAATTAAAACAGAGAGCAGTCTGGCACCACTTTCAGGTGCCCCTTATAAAGATTTAAACAGATATAATAGTATGAAACCTTATGTCTAGAATCCTTCTTCTAATTTTGATCAAAAATTACATGCTTTTAATTCTGGAAAATATTTAACATTTAAGGTTGAAGAGGGATTACAAAAAAATTGCAACTTGGGAAATCTTGCTTAATTATTGTATAATGACTATCTTAACGATGTGAAGTGCAGCATTCACTAAGATCTTCAGAAACTGCAGTTTCAGTTGGTGTAATGAAATCCTCACTAACCCTAACGCCACAGCATACGCCTGCATCTTGCTACAGTCAAACTCAGAGACGAGTTTCAGGCTGAACTTTGGATTCTCTATTGAGATAAACAAAAATCAACTGCACGATTAGTAGCAAAAGTAGCTCAAAGAAGTTCTGTATTCACAACATCTTTCGAAACACTTGACCTGGTCCATGTGACAGAAACCTCCAAAAACTAATCAAAAAGCATCACCCAATAAAGACAACATTAGAGTCATTTGGAAGCACCTTTGTTCTTGGATTATGCCAGCAGTCGTAATTATCAACATGATTGTTTTAGTCAGTGTTGAATCATATTGGTGTTACTGTTTGAGTCTATGTTGGGTCGTATTGGGTCATATCGACTTTATTGTTTGGGTCCATGTTGGGTTGTATCAACATTGTTTGAGTTCGTGTTAAGTCATATCAACATTGTTTGGGTCCATGTTGTCAGTGTTATTATTGGGTTTGTCTCCGTGAACATTTTGGTTCAAGTCAAAAATTCTTTTGTTTTTAATGACACAGTCCAATGACTCGACACCAAGTTTTCACTCTGACCCTGGGAGGAAAATTCTTCCACTTTTTGTAACACTGAATATTCGCTCATGCAAAACGGCGATCATTTTCATAAGCAGACTTTTGTCATACACCTAAAGAACCAAAATGTAAGATTCTTTCTAATAATATGCTCCTGGTTCAATCCAGAGTCTCTCCACAATGGACGACATATGGCACAACTCTTACTTCATACACTTGCTTGATGGCTGCCACATCATCGCTATGACTACCTTTACAACAAAATGTCACCATTGGATGCAACAGCATCTAATCTTGCTATAACTGTTGTTATTTATGCAACAACACTTGTACTAGTGATCTTCTGTAGATTTATTCTTGGAAGATAAACAGAATTTGGTTTTGTTGGGAGGGGGGTTATTGTTATAGTTTCAATGTAATTATGTAGTCATTTTGAAAGAAAACAACGTAATTGTGTATTAATTTGCCAAAAGATGCAGGGCTGTACAATAGGAAGCAATTAAAGGATTATTGGAATTAGAACCAGTAAAAAAAAACTATGAAGACTTTCTTTTTTTAAAAACATTGTCACTGAAAGATAAGAGCTATTGTGATTAAAGGCCAGATTTAAAGGGGGCATCCTAATTGGAGAGTTGTGGGGAACAAGATGTTTGTTCACATTACATTCATATTTTTGTATGTTGATACAGTCGGGGAAGCAAGGAGTAGGGAGAGAATTCCAACCAAAGGCAAGTGGTCTGAAAAATGTAGAAAGATTCCAACATCTGTAGACCTCTACAATGAGGAGGTAAGATTTTGCTGCGAATCAGGTTAATCTGCAGTATTTATGTTAAAATGAGTACAAATGCAGTAAGTTCGTTGGAGCACATTACATGGAAGTACACACCAGTTTAATTTGCACATGACACGAATTTATTGATTCCATGGTATAAACCAGTAATATAAGCCAAATCAAGTTAGGAGTGCGTACATGTTTTGAGATTTGTCAGCCGTAATCAGATAAAGAAGTGTCGGAAATGCCAAAAGATAAAGGAGTTAAACTCACAGGTTTTGTGTTGAGACTCCACAGCCTTAGTCCTAACTATTTTACCATGTTTCTGAATTTTTGAGATGAGGATTGATAATTCGTATTAGTTTGATTCTTCAGACTACTGTTTTCATCTTCAGTGTTATTTTCGCAATGTATCCTCTGATTTTCTTCAGGTGTATCTTGTTGAATTCTGGAATCTTTCTGTCAAACTTGGGAATCTGCACAGACTTTCGAATCGAACTCTTCATTAAACCTACAAGGATAACATGCTCCCGTTATGTGAGCCATGACTGGGTAGAAGTCCTAAGTAATTTGCAATTGTATTTTGGAGTATTGCCTACACAGAGTTAAACAAAGATTTCCGGGTTTAACAAGATACGCCTAAAGGTGGGAGGTACATCGATTGAAACGTGAAAATGACACTTAAGATGAGAGCAGTAGTCTGAAGAATCAAAATAATATGAATCAATCCTCATCTCAAAAACGTTACTGTTTTAATTTTAAGGCTTATCTTCATACTTTGACAAGATTTTTTCAATCAGATATTTCGCTAAAGTTTCTAAGGTACAGCATCTTCATCACTTTTATGTTATCTTCGGTTTTGTTCCAAAACAGACGTTTATTTCATTTCCATCCAACTTAATAACAAAAACAAAAGCTTGCGCTGATTAAACAAGTCTTGTCGAGAAGCAAGCCAACCATTGTTGGCGTTTCTTTCATTTGCTCGTATTTGTTTAGACTGTAGGTAGATACTTCTAGTAGACAATGGCGACTCTTTTCTATACAACTATCTTGTTAGGCTCGTTGTTATTTTTATATATCTTTGTTTTTCATGTGATTTATCTAACCCACCCAACACCAACTTCTTTTAAACAATCCATTGTATCACAATGTATGTTGAAAAGCCATTCAGTCTCCTATCAACAGCTGAAGTACTGAAAACTAGAAAATCATTTTCTTGGCCTTAAGTACGTTTGCTTTTTTTTTTGGGGGGGGGGGCGCAATATCTGGTACAAATAAACTTCGGTCCAGGATATGACCTTAAACTATATCCGATGGTGAGGCCCCAGCTTGCTGGCTTTGAGGAGTGTGGAGCCACCCTTTAATTGCCATTGCTCCTAGGTCCACTCTGACCCGGAGTGGTAGTACCTGTTAGGGTCCCAACTATGGGTTAAATAAAAACCGACTTGAAAAAAACAAATATATTCTATTAAAAAAATTTTCTTCAAAATAACTGGATTTGGCATTAAAAGGGTTGATATGCCATAAAATAAAAACAACCAACAACAAATAAACTTCACTCCATACATGACTGTCCACCAAGGTTCACTCATGTATATTCAACAGTCTTTGTTTTGTCATCATTTAAAACTAAGAGCACTTGGCTATAACATGCACAATTGTCGATCTCAGTCGATCAGTAGAGGAGAAATCCTTCATGACTGAGATCATTTCTATTATTGTTCTGATCCAGAGTGCCCTTTTTTGTGGAGCTGAATTTTCCCCATATCAAAATCCGACCTTGTGTCTAATTCTGTTCTCATGGGGAGGCAAATAAATAGGAACATGGGAATACTTTGGTCATCATCTCATCAGTATAGGGGGGGTGATGTTGAATGGGCTTTATCCCCTCTAGCTTTATCTGTAGGTATATCTAAAAAGGTAATGTCTATCAAAATAATCCCCAGACTATTTCTAAACTCTCTAAACAAAGACCCTGAATCGGTACAAATACTCTTCTGATGACCCAACATGTGGAGGCTGGAATGAATTACTCCACAAATGAACACTCCATGATAACACAATTATATACAATTCTACAAGACGAGCTGCTTCTTCCAAATAACAGTATCTTCTGTTGGTCCCTTGCTTGATAACAAGTTTCTGCTACTATTCTGATAGCAAATATCATTCATATTCCCTAAACTAAAGAGGGCCATCACTGCCAAAATAAGGGAACTGCCAAGAAAGGATTGTATCAGAGTTATTGACAACAGGAATAAAACAAAGACTGTTGGATATTTATAATTGAAACTTGGTGAGCAAATAAGAAAATGGAATGTAAGGTAATTTGTAATGGGGATCAATGGAACTGGAGACAACCAGTTAGTGATCACCGTTAATGATTCCAGAAGTTAAAACATAAAAGGATTAAAAAAAACTAAATATTCAGCTGTCCTGACCTGATATTGCCCGGTAGTGTTACTTTTAATTTCTTTTCTTTTTTAGTAAACTGTACAGTTTCTTTTGCTTTTTCTTATAAAATATTGTATACTAGCAAAGATACCCGCGCTTCGTGCAGGACTTTGCTGTAAGCTTGGGTACTCACTTGCAGGCACCCTTGCAGTAAGCGGATGTTGTAACAGCAACTATTGCTTAAGGTGTTTAACATTTTTAACTATTGCCTGAAAGGACTGAAATCCAACTATGAATTTTAACGCAAACAGATTATATCAAAGTTGACACTTGCATTGTTACACATAAAAATTGAAACAATTACAAAGAATCACAATGATAACATTTGTTTAGTATCACAAGCACGTTTTTATCAAAGATACAGCAAAGATACTTGTGGGACTTTGCTGTGCCGCATAAAATATGATCTTGACCTTAAAAAATAGTGTGTACCATCCCTAGGTTGGAGACCATTATCATGTCAGGTTTGGTCATGATCGGTCCAGTGATGTATTCTGTAGTTGGTTGGTTGGTTTATTTAACAGTACCTCGAGCTTGATAGTCATTTAATGCAGTCATGTTTTTGTTTCAATCTTTATGGTGTCAGTCAAGATGATTGACTTCTTTGGTAAGAACTTGGTTCGTTATTTATATATCCGTTGTATACAACTTCAGAGTTTTTTGTCCAATTTCTCTTAGGAAGGAAATGTCTTTTGTATCATTGTTTTTCAAAGACTTCTTTCATATTTCCTGCTTTAATATAAAGTGTTGTCTGATTTGTTCGTTTTCATTACACTTTACCAGTATATGCTTTATAGTAAGAGGAGTTGAACAATTTGTGCAGTTTAGCTCATCATCTTGAGCGAGAAGGAAATTATGTGCGAGTCTTATGCAGTCTGATCAGTAAGACTTCCTCCTTGCGGGACCCATGCTTATCCTGCCTCCACAGTGTATTCTGTAGCAGAGAATATATATATATATATATATATATATATATATATATATATATATATATGCTATGACCTTGGTCTTAACCTTGAAGATTGGTGTGCACTATCCCTAGGTGGGTGACCGCATCATACCAGGTTTGGTTATAATCGGTCGAGTGTTATGGAATGTAAAAGAGTTGTACACACACTACTATTTTATGTATATAGAGTGTTTCAATTACAGAGAAGTAACTCTGAATAAAGGAATACAGAGTTATATATCTTTATTTTTTATTGTGACTATTTGAAAATCTTCCGATCTAAAAGTATTTTCTGGAAGAAATCATATCAAATTACATGTTATTCTTCTTAATATGCTGCAACAATCTAGAAAAAAAACAACAAAAAACAAATATTGATTTTATAAGAAGAAAGCTATTGATGACAAAGAAATGATAACTTTCCTTTTTTCTTTATAATTGATCATCCTGTTGTCATAACAACTGAAACAGAAAACTCAACAACCAATCAGAAGTCGTTCCTTGATTGCAACACAAGGTGAACACAGAGATACGAGAGCATGGCACCACTTTGGCTTCTTGTCTTGAAACTTCATTCCACCAGATTATCATTGAAAACCCAGTAATTAGGAACGTGTCGAAGCCGATGCATAATTGACAGGTGCTAATTTTATGTCCTTCAATGTGTATCCAGGTAATATTGTTGCTTCCACCTCTTCACCAAGGACAGGTTTCCAATAATCCTGAAAGAAAGCAGCAGCAGCGGCGGCAGCAGCACTAGACTTCCTTTCTTTTTACCATTCTGCAAAAGTATTTCCTTATGAGGCTTCCATTTTCCATAACCAAATTTTTCTATTTTTGAAAACCAGTTCAAAAGAAGAAAGAAGCCTCTGTTAATACGTACACGCACAAATCTTATAAAGATAAGACGATTTTCCTCTCTGTTATGCAATACATAGATAAATATGGAATTGTGGATATGCATGGTAATATGCTAATAGAAATACAAACACATTATTAAAGCCAGACAAAAATATTTGGTTGATGGCTTCGGCCATATTCATTTGGTGATTTAGATCTGTTTATCCACATTTCCATAAGCTAATTTTATATTTTGTCTGAAATTTTCATATCAGGTGTGTGTGTGTGTGTGTGTGTGTGTGTGTGTATGGAGAGAGAGAGGGAAAGAGAGTAAGTCGTAAATTATGAAAAAAATATATATGACAATATGGAATAATGTTGAAGTAAAGACTGAAAATCAATACATAAAATAATCTAACTCAAATTTTATGTGGATACATAAATTAATAATATATAGATTATGTATATAAAATAATTTTATAAACTTGTAAGGAAGGTATACAAAATTTTAAGGAGTACAAATAAACAAGAAAAACCTTTATATATGTGTGTGTGTGTGTGTGTGTGTGTGTGTGTGTGTGTGTGTGTGTGTGTGTGTGTGCATACATACACACATTTCATGTGTATGTATGAATGTATAGATGTATTTCTTTCATATCGGTGAGTATGTGTATAGATAGATATACCTTCTTATATATAAAGTAAAGTTGGTTGGTTGTTTGGGGTTTTATGGCATATCAACTACTGTGCATCATTTGAGGCCAAATCATTTATTAAATTAGAAAAGTGTTTGTTTTTTTTATTATTTGTTAAAGCAAGTTCTTTGAATCATTCATAAGATTTTGTCAGGGTAGGTTAAGATATTTTCTCGTACAGGCTTACTTTTTTCAGAAAAGCTAAAATTGTGTTGGAGTTTATTTTTTCAAATAGTTCTTTCATATGTATTGTTGACGTTGTAAAGATTTTGATAAATATATGCAAGATTGCCACAGAAAGAGTACTTTACAGTCAAGTGTTCTTGGTACACCAAGCATTCTGGAGAATCTTCATTTTCCAGAATGTTTTTTTTTGTTTTTTTTTAATTCAATTTTCACCCCAAACAAGGCACAGTGCCACTTTGAAGCAGGGGGCTACTATCAGGGACATAATTTGCAGGGGCATTATGAAGGGAGATGAGTAGAAAGATGTTTGTTCACATTACACTTGAACTTCTGCATATCAGTACAGTTGGGAAAGCAGAATCCTGGAATGGAGTTCCAAAGACCTGCAGTTCTGGGGAAGAAACTATTGGAGTAAAAGGCTTTTTTGCATCTAGGGATCTCTACTGTAAAGGGGTGAGACTTAGTTGCTTGTCAGGTTTGTCGGAGGTAGTTACGTCGAGAAGGTACAAGTGTTTGAAGTTCGTCAGAGCATTCACCATTAAAGTATTTATAGAACAGGCAGAGGGATGCAATATCTCGTCGATGGGACAGAGGCTGTAGCCTAGATGACAGGGTTATGTGTGTGCGTGTCCTATGCAAATACGGGGCAAAACCATTTCCCCCTTGCATGACTTTCTGAACTCCGGTGTTGATTTTTTAAGTATGGATTTAATCTAAAGAGTTTGTTCTTTAAGTGTTTCAATCGTCTTGCCATTTTTTCATAATGAAATTATTTATTAGTGGCTTGTAGTCTGTGTATGGAATTTTCATATTACTTATATCAAGTTTTCATATTACTTATATCAAGTTTTAGTGAGTTTTTGGTGGTCATGTGAGCTGTTTCATTTCCTTGCTCGTGCCTTGCTGAGATAATTGATTCTCATATCGGGACCAGCCGATTGACTCTCTGGGTCACTCTGGCGGCCTGTTTAGCCCAGGTAAGAGCCAAAGTGGTGTTTAAAGTGTGTTACAGGACTATGTCCTTATTGTTCCCAGGTCATAATCCACTTAACTACAAGAATACCATCTCAAAGCATCATGGGTCGCCACCCACGGCCAACAGGTGGCCCCATTGAGAGAGTTTTGCTCTCTACAGGGATGCAGCTGACATTCTAATGCTCTGAGGAAAAAATGGGAAGTGGGTTAGAAAGAAAAAGAGGGGGTATTTAATGTTTTGGGTTTTGCCAAGAGAAAAAACATTTATGTATGGTACATTTGAGCCAGAAGTCGATATGTTCAGACAGCCTAATCTGGTAGCAGTGTAATAAAATAAAGATGCCCCTCTTATTTTGTATGCTAAAAAAACTCAACATAAATAATTTTGTGTAAGACCATTTCTGAGATATTTTTATTTTATATCGGGTTTCAGCATAAGCACAGAAAATTGATCCAACTTCAAAGTTGAAACTAGCGTGAAGATGTCAAACAGTTACAAATCAAGGTATTAAAGTAATTAGAAAGCGAAATATTTGCATCAATAGAAAGAATATCTTTGCACATGACAACTTTCAGTGATTTTTCTATGTAAAAACTATTCTTCATTCTTAATTTGATTACTTATAATAAACACACGTGACTTTTCTATTTCTTAACTCATGTTTTCTCAATTTCTGTGAAACTGCTCAGCTTATATATAATAGCATGTTTAAACTAAAGTCGAACACATATGAGAAAGGGAAATTTTCCCAAGATATCATACAATATAGAACTTCTATATAACTAGAGACAGAACAAATTCACCCTCCAAAATTTTTTAATAAAAAAATGATATTTCGTGAAAAAAAAAAAAAAAAAAAAAAATACAGAACACTTAACTGCTTGAGAAAAGGAATAAGGTAATCAAAAGTTGTTATTAGCCCAACCATACGATGCAACACTACCTTGTCTGCCGGTGCAGAATACAACGATAATGCAAAGGACGGCAAAAAAAAATAAAATAAATAAAATAAATAAAAAACGTATGAAACTATTGTATGATTACATGAAATGAAGTTTATTGTACCAGATATTAACCCAACCCCACACACAAAAAAAATCTGACTCACTCAGGCTCAACCTGATGTTTACAGATTGCTCTTTATCACTTTTTCTCCATACACTCCATTTCTCAGCTTCCTCATCATGCCATTTTTATGCATTAGAGGCAATTTCTTTGATACAAAAATGCCTCGCTCAACCCTATTTTGTTTTACTTTCATTAAACTGACAGAAAGTTCGTGAGTTATATGAAAGTAATATGAGGTAACCCTAACCACCAATAAGTTTCCAGAATTTTTTTCCACAGGCATATAAATTTTCATAGACTCTTGAAAATTCAGTATGTTATTCCTATACATCTTATGAGATGACTGATCAATTTTTATGATTTCAGATACAACAATAATTGGAATACACCCTACTAAAGCCCGATTGTCACAGCTGGTGAATTTTAAAAATGCAATTTGGACACGGGGTCACTTTAGAACAACAATATGCAATAAAATTCTGGTTTAAACTTGGTAAAAATGACACAGAAACGTATGGAATGCTTCAGACTGCTTTTGGACTATCTTGCATGAATCAAGCATCAGTTTTAAGAGATTCAAGGAAGGCAGGGAGTCTGTAAGGGAGGATGAGAGGTGTGGGAGGAGTAAGGAAGTCAGAACACCAGAGTTGATTGTCCAAATTAAGAATTTCATGGATAAGGACCGGCGGGTATCTAAAGAGACAATAAGTGCACAGTTTGATCTCAGTGTGGGAACTGTACACACAATTATTTGCAAGGAACTGAAGATGCGGAAGATTTGTGCAAAATTTGTCCCAAGAGTGCTCAGAGAAGATCCATCCTTGTCACAGACTATTTGACCAAGACTGGCATCAAGAATCAAGACAGTTTCTCATCCTCCTTATAGTTCAGACCTTGCACCCAGTCACTTTTTGTTATTACCTAAGCTCAAGGAAAACCTTAGAAGCTGTCGTTATGAGACAATTCAGGAGATTAAAGCGTCTGTGATGACGTGTTCACACAAGAGGACTTCCATGGGACCTTTCAGAAGTTGTTGGAATGGCACAAGTACATTGCAGCCGGGGGAGATTACTTTGAAGGCGACAAGAATTTCATGTGTGTACTATCAATAAAAGTGCCTATACGGAAAAAGTCTGGAAACTTCCTGAAGCCACCTCGTACCTGGTGAAGAAATTGTCACACAGCATAAACCAATTGTGATTTGGGGGAGGAGGGGTATTCATGGAAGAAATGGATATGGTGATAGGAATACAGAAGAAAAGATTTTAATCGAAATGTGGTTGCAAATATTGCTTTTAAGAAAAGAGAAAATCTGAAACAGCAAAGGCTCAAGCAGATTATCTCTAATATTGAAATTGGGATGTGATGCAGAATCAAGATGAAACTTTGCTGATTCATCCACAAAGCAATAGCTCCAGAATCACTTCTAGGTAGGAAAAGATGTCCGGGAGGTCAGCTGAAGAAGTGGTTACATGACATTGAACCTAGCTCTGTCCACAGGTTTATATACATACTAGCAAATGTACCTGACGTTACCTAGTACTAAACGTAAAATTTAATTCCTTTGTAAAAACAAAAATGAAGTAAAAAAGAAATGGAAAGAAAGCGAGACATGTGCATGCGAGTATTATGCTTTTTTTTTCTAAACAGTTCACTTCTTTCAAAGAAAAAAAATTACTCAAGCTGATATCAAAATCAACACCAAGACAGTGAGTCAAGTATGATAACCATTAAGCCAGCTTGCCATGACTTTAAAAAGTGTTTTTAAACTTCCTTATTCTTGACGCGAGAAAGTTGTCATGTGAATGAAAATCTTCCAAAGTTACTATAAAAATTGTTGAATCTTAGATTCAATCAGTTTGCCGTTACCTACATCACGGACTGCATTTGATTCTTGGCCGCCATCTTCATTACTAGCAATTACTGCCACCATCTTTGTTACTGGAAAACACTTCACACTCAGTATCGAGACTGCACTCTGTTCAATATGTCTCAACACTTAATAGGTTATGCACCCAGCCATCATCTTTTCTTTGACGGATCGGAATCTAAATTCGAATTGTGGAGGTAAAATTTCTGGGGTATTTAAGGATTTGAAAACTACACAAAGCGATACAATCTCCAACAGAGAATCCTAACGACCCTGAATTCCTCGAAAAGAATGCGACTTTTTTTTGCAGAACTGATGCAATGCTTAGACGATAGAAGCCTGTCTCTGATTATAAGAGACGCCTTGAATGACAGACGGAAAGCATTGAACTAACGTCTCTGAAATGTAACGAGGATGAAACTATTACCGACTACTAGATAGTATTGTACTTGTACCCTTCATATTAATTACTCACACCCCTTTCTATTGTTCCAGAGTGTAACCAGCAGTGCATTCTTAGGAGCCGGAAGGAATTGGTAACCTGAAGATCGTCGAGTCCCTCCTCTCAAGACTATTAGACCTACTGCTCAGTAGAGGCCTGCACCTTCACTTGCCTACTAGTTCCTTTCCCCTGTCTGCTCATGGGAAGGTGTGTCTACTCATCTAAGTTATAAGGACAGAAACAACCGCCAATGCCTTAAAACTCTTAGGTGAAATAATAAGCGATAGCTTGTTGATATCAATGATCCTCAAGGGACTTTCAGCCGATTTTAAACCATTTACAACTGTTATAACGCAAAAAGACAAACCCATAAATTAGTGGCATTGTGCAGTTACGAAGAGACTAATTGTATGCTCGTGGACAATAATAACTCCAGCAATATTATTAAGTTCAAAAATGCTTCTCGAAAACAGACACCACCAAATTACGCACCTCACCGCAACGTGTTTCCCAAAAGTAATTTTTCCAAGAAAAAGAATAAAATTATCTGCTATAATTGTGGACGACCCAACCACAAACGTTTCCAATGTCCATATAAACGCTCTAAAATAGACTCCGTAAAAAACGTTGAGAACTTTGAAGAACATACATTTCTATTCACATGTAACTTTAACAATACCACAAGCGGTAAAAATCTCCTTGTAGACTGTGGTGCTACAGTACACGTTATCACCAAGGAATCTGATTTTATTAATTTTGATTCAAATTTTAATCCACAAAGTCATTTCGTCAAACTTGCCGATGGTAGTCAAATAAATGATATAGTCTTGAAGAGACGATGCTAAAATATCCCTAAAAAATAATAAAGGCGAAATCTGTAACTGTATTCTAAAAAATACTCTGTTCATACCTACATTCAAGCAAGATATATTTTCCATGCAGGCTGCAATTAAACAAGGCGCGAATATAAAGTTTAGCCAAAACAAGTCAAAATTGATATACCACAATGGAACTGTATTTGACATTAAAGAAAATGGCCGACTATATTATTTAAAAAGTATGGTTCCCTCAAAAACTGCTTGTCACGACTTGGAAACCTGGCATAAAATTCTAGGACACTGCAATACAGCTGATATTAAAAAATTACCAAATGTAGTTGAAGGCATGAAAATAATACCTTCAGACGATCTCCCAAATTGTGATGGGTGTGCACAGGGGAAAATGACAAAATATATAAGCAGAACGCAAGACAAAAAGGCTACGAAAATTCTCTCACTTGTGCATTGTTACTTAGCAGGTCCGATCAGCCCGATGGGGAGAAATAATCTAAGGTACGTTTTGAACCTTATTGATGATTTTCCGGCTTAATTCTAGTTTATTTTCTAAAAAATACATTCGACACTATCCTCGCCACTAAGAAATATTTAGCTGATATTGCCCCATACGGCTCGGCATTTGTTCAGACAATGGGACTGAATTTACTAGTAAAGACTTTGAACTTCTATTAATTAACTACCGTATTAAACACAAGAAATCTGCGTCATATTTCCCTTTCCAAAATGGCACCACTGAAAGAGCATGGCGAACCCTTTTTGAGATGACAAGATGTCTACTCAGCGAATCAAAATTGATGCATAGTTTATGGACTTATGCTTTAATGGCAGCATATATCAGAAATAGATCGTTCAATAAAAGATTAGGCAAAACACAGTATGAAGCGTTTTGCGGTGTAAAACCTAAAATGAACAGAATGCATATATTTGATTCAGATTGTTTTGCATTTATAGACAATACCAGTAAACTAAATACTAAAAGCGAAAAAGGTATTCCCAAAATGCCATAAAAAGGGTTAGATGTGTAAAATTCGATGATACATTAAATTTTAAAAATGACGATCCAGTGGATGAAAAACATGAAATATTACCTAACACTTAATCGATCACAATGAAAATATTAATAACGACGACAATTATAGTAGACTTACTGACGAAAATATTAACCAGACACGTCGATATCCAATAAGGGAGCGAAAAAAGCCAGACTTCTTTCAAATTGAAAAGATACAAGATTACGCCATGGATTACTGTTATTCGTTGAACAGTGCACCGGAAAGTTATGAGGCGATTAATTCAGAAAATCACCAAGAATGGAAACAAGCTATAATATCCGAATTGAAAGCTTTATCTGAAAACAACACATACGAAATAGTGGCAAAACCAACAGATAAAAATATAATTTCTTCACGCTGGTTTTTTTTTTTTGTTTTTTTTTTAAATCACAGCTTCTGGCAGTGAAACTTTTAAAGCAAGATTTATTGCAAAAGATTTTTCACAAATTTCTGAAGTGGAATATTTTGCAACATTTTCACCAATGACAAATTTAACGACAATTAGAATTTTATTACAACTTGCAGCTCAATACAATTTAAAAATACATCAAATGGATGTAAAAAATACTTATTTAAATGCTCCAATTGTGAAATCTATATTTACCCTTCAGAGGGATTTAAAATGAAAAATAAAAATTGCATGTGGAAACTGAATAAACCGTTATATGGACTAAGTGCTCACAATTGGAATCTAACACTCCATAATTATTTAATAGAACAGGAATTCAAGCAATGTCCCATAGACGCGTGCATGTATACCAAAAATGTAGGTAATAAATTGTTGATTTTGGTTTTTTGGGTTGACGATATATTACTCGCCTTAAACTGCGAAAACACTTTAAAAGATGTTAAAAATAAATAAAAAATTTAAAATGGCCGATCTTGGATGACTGTCATGGTTCCTCGGTATAAAATTTACCTGTGAAAATGAAACTATAACTATGAACCAATCACGATACATTGAAAACTTCTGCTCAAGTTCGGAATGCAAGATTGCAAACTGTGTAAAACTCCCGTCGAAATGGACATAAATAAAAATATAGAGACCGAAACAAAATCCGTAGATAATCGATTATATAGTGAAATGGTTGGAAGCCTCATCTATTTGATGACCGCAACTAGGCCTGACATATGTTACACTGTAACAAAGCTATTTCAAAACTTATTGAGACTGACAATTAAGGACCTTAATCATACAAAACAAATCCTTCGTATTCTAAAAGGAACCAAGGAACAATCTTTAATATTTAAAAAGTCTACATATCCTCTAAATTTAGAAGGATTTTCAGATTCAGATTGGGGTAACTCTGAGGATAGAAAAAGAAGAAACTGGGTATTGTTTTAGACTGTCAAAGACTAAACCTATGATCTCTTGGAAAACTAAAAAGCAACAAATTGTTGCCCTTTCTACTTGTGAAGCAATATTTGTGGCCTTTACCCATTTCGCACAGGAGGCAATTTTTCTGAATACCCTTCTAAAATCTATTTTAAAACCTGATCTAAGTAAAAAAAAACAATAGTAATTCATTGTGACAATCAGAGCAGTATCTTATTAGCAAATAATTCTATGATTCATCAAAGGTCGAAGCATATTGATATCAGATATCATTTTATAAGGGATGAAATAATTAAAAAATCTATTACTCTTACTTATGTGACGTCTGAGAATAATATAGCCGACATTTTCACTAAACCTATAAAAAGAATAAAATTACAACATTTTATAACCGAACTTTTTGGAATCTAATTATGAACAAATCTCTTTTCAGAAACCCAAAAAGAGAAACATGAATAGTCGAAATCACACCAAAAAAAAAAAAAAATTGTAAATTGTCCTGGGCACGACGTTAAACTGCGACCATTTCTATCTTACTAACCAAATTAACGAACTAATACCTAACATAATATTTCCAGTTTTTGTTAAAAAAAAAAAAAATTGTAAATTGTCCTGGGCACTATGTTAAACTGCGACCATTTCTATCTTACTAACCAAATTAACGAACTAATACCTAACATAATATTTCCAGTTTTTGTTAAAAAAAAAAAAAATTGTAAATTGTCCTGGGCACTATGTTAAACTGCGACCATTTCTATCTTACTAACCAAATTAACGAACTAATACCTAACATAATATTTCCAGTTTTTGTTAAAAAAAAAAAAAAATTAAAAAAAAATGTATATTTGAATTTTTGTTTATATGTATTTGAATAGGATTTTATTTGTATGTTTGTATATAAAAAAATGTATATTTGTGAATTTTTGTGCATATATGTTTATATTTGAATAGGATTCTATTTGTGTGTTTGTACATATATATTTGAAAAGTGTCTATTTTTATGTGCATAAAAAAACAACAAAAACTCCACGTGATTTACAAAAAAAAAAAGATGGCTTCTTTTGCACACATTATACCAATATATTAATTCTTTTTGACCAATGAGAATAAAGACAAATCCCCCCCCCCAAAAAAAAAAATTATTTTAGTGGTTTATTTTTATTTGTTCATTTATTTGTTTATTTATTTATTTATTTTTCTTTCCTTTTCTCAAGTCAAACCAAAATTGAATCAGAAAGGATTTTTCCATTATATCAAAAAAGGGTGTGTGTAAAATATTTTTGACTCGTAATGGGTGGTAGAGATTTATTTGCTGCCCACCTCAGCAAAATGTGGCACAAGGCCGGAAAGTGGGGATCCAGCAGGCTCCCCTAAAGGAGGGGCACTCCTGCAATTTTAAAAATTGCCTGAGTAACCCCGTCGGCATTCCCCAGTCGGGGCGCCTCAGGCAGTAAGCGATACACTTACTCCACCGGAAAGCCCAGTGGCAAGGCCTGGGAGGATGAACCTCCTAGGTATTACCCAGGCGGTGTACCTCAGTCCGACAGGTGCTGGGCCGGTTCCCGGCCCCTCACCTGTCAGGCTGAGTGTCAAGAATGGATCCTTGACGAGTACTTCTACCCTGTCTCCCTGAAGCCGAAGCCGCTAGGAGACACATCCCATCATCCAAGATGAATAATGGCGGGTATGACACTAATGACTTTGACAATCGTTTTTATAACCACCGGCTGTGCTAACCAACCAATGAAAATCTTCCAAAGTTACTATAAAAATTGTTGAATCTTAGATTCAATCAGTTCGCCGTTAACTACGTCACGGACCGCATTTGATTCTTGGCTGCCATCTTCGTTACTAGCAATTACTGCCGCCATCTTTGTTACTAAAAAACACTTCACACTCAGTATCGAAACTGCACTCTGTTCAACATGTCTCAACACTCAACACATCCTTTTAGTTAATAACACAAAAATAATGCATGATACCAACATGAAAAGATTCAAAATTCTTCAAGTTCTTCAATGAATAATGTTCTACAATGAATAATGTTAATTATGAAACTAGCCAGAACATTTTAAAATATCTAGCATCCGTAATTTAAGTTAATCATCTTTTTTTTAATTTTGCATACACTTAGCACATAATCACGTTTGCATCATCAAGACACTTATTTTAAACTTCTTGCTAAAAAGAATTATCAGTAAACTTTTCAATGTACTTTTGCCAGCGTGTGCATGTGTGTCTGGAGCGTGCTTTGTCATACAAAGATCATTCCGAAAGTAAAGTCTCCTATTTTTTAACTCAAAAAATTGAAAAGCTACAAAGAAGCGGATGATACCATTAAAACGAGCAACTTTTTGTGCTTCAGAATTTATTTTTCTACATAGTCACCATCATTCTCAATGCACTTTTGCCAAGAATTCAATGACGTATTTCTGCTTCTGACACTCGTCCATGACGGGAGTTGCTTTCTTAGAGTTTCACACTGTCAACATATCTGCATACATAAAATTTCATATCTGCAACAGAGAAATGAAATTTTCAAATCATGAATGCATAAGTTCGGTCATCATAACAATGTAATTTGCAATCCCCTATCATTCTAGCAGAATAGAAAAATATGAGGCATTACTTTTGGAACACCCCCCGTGATTTAACATTTTTCTAAATGTTATCACATTTTGCATTCAAACCTTTCATATATTTATAATCATCCACATACAGTACTGTCTCGTATCAATTCATCAGTGTGGCTAGACTAGCACCTTTCCCTAACCAAGGATTGAACCTAGAACCATCACGTTGATATTCGGCAATTCTAGCCATCGACCCACGGGAGCAGGGCCCACAAATGACTTCAACAAATTTCTATTTCAAACAAACATTCGTCCATCACTTTTATAGCCTCTTGTCTTTTCATTTACAAACAAAGAGTGAGCCTAGCATTTTCAGCCAATTAAGTAGCGGGTGAGATTATTTACAACAGTGCTCTATTAAAATATATGTAGTCATCCACATAGTGTACTGTTTCGTTGTATCACAATTCATCAGTGCGATTAGACTAGCACCTTTCCCTAGCAAAAGGCTGAACCTATTTTTTATTTTTTTTTATTTCAACAGTCTAATATCTGGGCTACCAACTCTGCAGCATGCCAGCATATATCGTATAAAAGAAACAGAAAACCATTCCTTTGTAAGTAAAATTAGTTTTGCTTTTCTCTTGGAAACGAAACAGGTAATTGGCTGTCGTACAAACTACTGGTCTTCGTGAATAAAGATTAAAAAAAAAAAATATGAATAAAAATTGAAAACAGAAAAACGAATACATATATAAGCATTAATTATCTGTTGATTTTATTTATTTTTTTTTTCATAGCCTTTTCTAATCTTTTATTGACGTCATCATATTTTTCTCGTGTTGAATTGATTCTTTGATCGATGATGTCTTCATTTGCGCAGTCATTTTACCAATTGTATCAAACGTACACTCGATCATAGTGGAGTCTTGTCTTTGCAAATAGACTACATGATATCCATCTGCATTGGTATTTGTGTATGTCTTTATGAGGAAAGAGAGCGATAATTATATATATATGTGTGTGAGAGAGAGAGACGGAGAGAGTAAGGATAGAGCGAAAGAGAGGCGGTAAAGAGAAAATAAAGAAAAAGATAGACGGTAGAGAGAAAGGATAGAAAAACAGATGGGTAGAGAGAAAGCAGTGTTTATATTTAATGTAACATGCTTATTCAGCTCGAAAAATATACAGTGTTTACTGATGTATTGGAAAGTTCAAAATGGCGGCCGACTCTCTCTCGGAGACGGTAAGTTTGGGAAAAGGAGTTATAAATTAAAAAAAAACAGTCAAAATACAGTTAAAAAACCCGCTGAATATATGTCGGCCTATGTCACGGTAACATATATTGAGCGAATTTCTTACAGTATTTTGTCTGTTTTTTTATTTATAACTCATTTTCACGAACTTACCGCCTCAAAGAGAGAATAGGCTGCCATTTAAAATAAACATGTTACATTAAATATAAACACTAAAAACATATCCAGTTAGGTAGAAAAGTAACTTATCTTGCCTTTGATAACATTTATTTGTTGTATATTTGTTTTGTGACAACTTTTTCGAATCTATGTGTATAGTAATACAAACCCAAGGTTTTTATTCAATCCTTACAGAAATAAGAACTTGCCCATCTTTTGTTGTATGTACAAAAGAAGGGAAGTGTTTGAGGCCGCTTTACTACAACAATTTCAACAATTACAACAGAAGTTTGAAAAGTTATTTAAAGAACAGACAAAAGAAACTAAATCACTTTTGAAAGACGTATTGTCTAGGACCACAAAATCACCAGGTTTGACGATGTTTTCAGCTGAAGAAATCTCAAATTCATTTCCGGAATTTGGATACAACCAGAATATTGGTCTAATGTTACTAGCTTTGTTTTCATAGGTTTCATATTTACAAAAAATACAAACAATAGCCGAACACAAAAATCACAATATTGTTACAAAAGTTGAAAATAGAAGAAAATACTAACTAGGCAATTTTAATCTTTCAAAAAATAAAAACATAAATAAACAAAAATAAACGGAGTACATGTTTTTTTTTTAAGTGAAACAATAGAAATTTTGAAGAATATTTTCTATAAAAGGGAAAATTTTGTTTTATACGCGATATACATGTTTAAATATTGTAAAAAAAAAAAAAGTGCGGAAGATGCTGGTATGGTGAATACACAGTGTGAGGCATTTAGTTTGACGGAATTATCGAGTGAAATGTTCAAGTTTTGTCCAAGGTTTAACGGCATGGAAGGAAAAAGAAATTAGAACAAGAATTCTTAGTAAGATGGAACGGGACCCAAACATTACGCTACAAAAAATAACGGAGTTATGCTAGCGTTTAATAAAATATTTAAAAAGATAATAATCGGATTGAAGAGAAAAGCATTTCATGGATACAGGCTGTAAGACAAAAATCGAATCTGAATAAAAACAGAAATGTTATATGCATTGTTTTTAAAAACAGAACATTAAAAAGGGGTAAAATACGCTTTAATTGTAGGTGTGTAGGCCATAAAATGTTACGTTGTCTAACGAAACAGTGACTAGCAAAAACAAAGTTGCAATTGAAGGTGAACATAGTTTTGTCTAAAAACGAATTAAAAGAAGGTAAAAGAAAGTACATAAATATAAAAATAACTGGGCAGATGGGAGAATTGTTATTCGATTCAGAAAATGATATGCCAGTAATAAACGAACAGACTTAGAAAAATAAGTCTTCAACGATTAATGAACACAAAAGAGTGTTAGAGGAGTATCAAGCACAAAAATAAAGTTAAAAAAGTAACTAAATTGTAAATCGAAAGTGTATGTACTTTCTCATTCACAAAATCTTTTCAGGTTAAACTGGATTGTACTGTTCAACTTATGGGAATTACCGATTAATTTTTTTCTGTCACAAAGTTAAAGATGATAAAATAAAACGAAGCAAACAACAATTTATTAAAGATTTGAAAAGCAGAAGTTCACTTCGAAATAAAAGAAAAATTTTAAATCAATTTTTAAAAAAGAAAAGTGCCATTTTCGGCACTAAATGAGGGATTAGAAAGGTTGAGAAAAATGGTGTAATTTCAAAAGTCAATTGGGTGTCTATGGCTGTATATAAAGAAAAACCGAAAAATCAGTATGTGCTGATTTTTAAAGTGGGTTGAATAACTGTATGAAAGACCACGCATATTTCCTACCATCTCTTGAACATATATTCACTAAATTAAATACTAGTAGAGGGTTTTAAAATTTGGATTTGTCTTAAGCTTACTTTCAGGTAAAGTCAGTGAAGAATGTTTGAAGTACCTGACAATCAACACACAAATGAATTTTTAAACATAATCGTTTTCCTTTTGAATGTAGCTCCAAAACTATTACAACAAATAATGGGTACAATGTTGACTAGTATGGAATATGTAATCACAAATTTGGATGATATTTTTGATTAAAATTGAAAAGGAGATGCAAAGCCCATATTAGAGCAGTATTTCAGAGAATTGAAGAATATGGATTCAAGTAGAGTTCTGAAAAATAGGAATCCTTCTTAAAAGTAAAATATTTATGGGAGACAGTAAAAGAAAAAAAGAAACACCCAGAAAGAGCTGAAACTATTAAGAACATGCCTGCACATAACATTACTAAACTCCAGGCTTTCTTGCAATTACTATAGCATTATATATCCCAAAACTATGATATGAGAGAGCTGTTAAATAATTTGTTAAAAAATGGCACAAAATGAATATGTTCAGAAGAATGCGAACAGGTGTTTAAAAAAATAAAAATAAAAGGCTGTTTGTTAGCAAACCTATCATTGGCATATTTCGACATGAAGAGAAAAAAAATCATTGTAGTGGCAGATGACTAGGTAATGTACTGCTTCACAAATTTGAGGATGGATCTACAAAGCCAATATCGAGAACGTTGCTGCCCACGGAATTAAGTTAGAGTCAAATTGAAAAAGAAAGTCTAGCAATAATTTATGTTGTAAAAATTCCATAAGATTTTATACACAAGAGAATTTATTCTGCAAACAGACCACAAACCACTGATAACAATTTTTGGTTAAAAAAATGGTATACTAATGCACACAGCTAATTGATTACAATGTTGGGACATAATTATATTGAACTATAATATGTGCCATTAAAAAAGATAGGTCATGCCGATGGATTATTAAGATTGATACCTAAATATTTGGAAAGATTGACTCCAAAGATTTAGGTATCAAAGAAACAGTAATAGCGGCGCTAAGGGATTAAAGTGAATTGTCAAGTGTCATGCTAGAAGGTGTGAAACAAGCAGCAGAAAAGGATGCTATCATTAGTAATATGAAAAAGCAAGTCTGGTGGAACAAGAAAAATAAGGGAAGTAGTGTGTCACCTTTTTGCTGTATGCTGATAGAGTGCCCAAAGAATTCCACACAGGCCATCTGGGGATTCCATGAATGAAAACAGAAAGAGGTTACACTGATTGGCCTAGGATGGACCAGGACATAGAAATATAGAGGATGCCAACTAGCAGCAAGGGATCTACCGATAAAAATTCAATCATGGCCAAAGAGGATGTCCCATGGACCCCATTGCATATCCACTATGCAGAGCCCATAAATTACTTAAGTACATGACAATGCCAGCTTACCATTCGATCTAATGGAATGGCAAAAAAAAAAAAATTCTAAACACATTCAAACGAGTTCTGAAGAAGAATCAAGACACAAATGAAAGTATTAAGAAATTTTTGGCAGTTTACAGAGTCATGCCAAACCTGAATATGACATGTTTATCATCAGCAGAGTCAATGTTCGCAAAAAAAATATGCTGTTTGATACTGTTGCCTATTCCAGCAAAAAAAAGAAAAGAAGAAAAAAAGACCTTAATAAAAGAAAACACATAACTAAAGTCTATGGGTTAGAAGGATAAAGTTTTCTTCTAAACCTTTAGAGCTGGAAGAATGTTTTGGGAAGGAATTGTTACTAAAAGAATTGGGCAGATCATATGCGACATAAAAGCAAACAAATTTCTGTGCAATAGACATCAGTTTAGACCCTGGCACACTACACAGGTCACGGAAAGTACCAATGAGATACTAATGAAAGTACTATATAACTTGTTTGAAATTTCTGTCCTGATAACTCAGAATACTCTAATGAAGATATCCCTGAAGTCAAGGCTAGAAATACCAGGGGGTCAAAATTCAACACGGCAAAGCTTGAGTAAAAAAAAGACTCAGAAAAAAAGTAAATGGATAATGCCCAGATCCTAACAAAGGAAGATTTTAAAGCTAAATTTCAAATGAAAATTTAGCTGTCATGTTGTGGCATTGTAGAACCGAAACAAATGATTTGATTGGATCATTTAATTAATCAGTTAATGTAAAATGGATGAAAATATTAATGGAATAAGATAGCATTATTGTCAAACTTGAATAGTGATGGGACAATTCCAATATTTTTCCAGATTTCAACACAATTACCAATTCTGTTCTGAATTACCAATTCTGTTCTGAATTACCAATTCTGTTTTGAATTACCGATTCAGATTCTAAAATAGCCTAATCGCAAAAAGTAGATTTTTATTTTCTTGGCTTAACAGAGAATCCTCATCTGTTTTTAAATGTAGATATCATTTTATTTTTAATTTGACAAACTTCTTTTATATGTATTGTATCCAAGATTTTAGTAAACACATTGAGATTTATCTTTCATCTGTGCCATTAAGTCCTAGTTACCCACTCGTGACGTTTTACCTGTGCCATTTTTCTAAAACACGTTAACCAAAATTCGTTATGATCTTTAGAATTTAGTTTGAAAGTCAAATATTTATCATTTTACCAATGATACGAACAACAGAAAATTAAAAAAATGCTCACATTGGAATCTGAATTAAACTCCAAGTTTTCCGATTCTAATATCGATTCTGATTAATGAACACAGGATTCAAGATATGTTTTTAGACAACATCATTTCCCAAGTGTTATTTGACTTGAGGCAAAATTTTTGATATTTCTTGTTTCTGTACATTTCAGTTTCCATGCAAATAAAAATATAAAACAAAGTCATTTTTATTTAGTAATAATAAAGAACAAATACATTAATATCAGTATTTACTGTATAAATAGCGAAATTTGATGCCGAAAGCTAAAAATGGTATCCATTATAAATTACATTTACTGCTGAAAACAAAGATGGCTAAAATGAAAAAATATTCCAAACAGGGTTAGGGAATTAACTGAAATGACAATTTATTGTTCTGAAGAACATGATGCTACAAGCCATCGAAGCAGTCAAAGCTATTATTCCAAAAGGTAGAGGAGTTCGTCCTGGACATTAGAGGCATTAGTTGTTTTTTTCCAAAGGCTGCTGGAATCCACCTTAGGAACTCAGCCGGTCTAAGTAAAGGACTGTGTTGATGGAACTAACGTGCTTTGGTCTGGCCAGGCAAAAATCCTACGCTTCAAGTCTGTCAGTCAACCTGAGTAAATGGGTACTAGTTGTAATCTCCCTCCTGTTGATTGAATCAATGAGTGATTTATACTAAAGTAGCAGGGAGACCAGACGTTTCCTGGGATTGAATGTTATTTTTATTGTCATCGAAATTAGTGAGGAACCCATCGCGGTGAACTGAGAGGAAGTTTCACATGTTAGTCCACAATATATTGTAGTCTACATTGCACTGTAGAGAACATACTGTTGGTTTTATAAAATTACTAGACTACCTATGACCCGTTGGGTCAATATGTTATATTAGTTATGGAATAAATGTATGAGCGTGACACTTGTGACGTAAAGAAAATAGTTTTTTGTGACATAACAGAAACATTTCTATGAAAGTATATTAAAATGAAAAAAGAATATAGATAAATTTCCATGAGTCGTTTTGTTTATAATTGTTTATTTTTGAAAAAAAAAAACGTACAGCCATTGAATTATAAGTGGTTCGCCATATTTATAGGTAAATGTGCACTGAACAGATACCATAATACTTAAAGTTAAATTCCAATTTTGATATATCTTTTAATTTAAACGTGAAAAAATAACAAAAAACAATTGGGATGCTGAAGAGTACACAGTAAAACAATATGTTTTATTGTCGCATTGATTATTTATTTGCAATGCAAATTAAAAGAAACATATTTAGGGTTATTTATTCATGTTGGTAGTGTAGAAGAATATTTATGAATGTTTTTTAAGAAAGGTGTACTAAAAAAATGGAGCATAAATTTAAGAAAAAAAAAAAGGGAAGGCAGTGGTTAAATCGCCATTGTAAAATGCACTTATGGGTGTCAAAGGGTTAAAGTAAATTTATTTGTAAGAAAATTGCATTAAAATAACTTAAACGTAAAAAAAATGCAGAAAGTATTAACAATTGTTTATTTGCATAATTTAAACGTGGAAAAAAAAACAATTGGGACGCTGAAAACGTACACAGTAAAACAATATGTACACATGTGCAACCGGAAGTCGTAAACCGGATGTTGGGTTACAATATCCATTACAAGATCATTTGAGTTTTATAATTATATAGATTTTCTTATAATGGTTTGAATCAAAGTTTAAAATGCAAAAGTTAAATATCATGGTTCAATTGTGCTCTAAACAGAAACATTTATTTTGAACATGTCACTGTCTTACCAAAAATCCTGCTGATTTTATATGCTGGGCCCTTCTGCTTGTACAATGATAACCTTGTCAAATGCCCTTGTGATGTTAGGCTGTATAAGTGTGTTAACTTTGTCAAAATCAGACTGTTCCTTCTTTAATCAAATTTTTAATAATTATTAGGAGCACTCAGATACAAAATCTATCTTAGAACACTTCCAGACACAAAGTACATTGTGAATTTTTTTAAATTTGGCCCCCCATTTCAGAGTCCATAGGGAATGAACTCACACACAAAGTGCCTTTTTATTTATAAGTAGAGATTTATGGTCAAATTTGTGCTCATTTTTTACATAAATACTAATCCTATTAAACTATGCATCAAATGGATACCATAATACTTTATTTGCTGCACTTTACAACAAAGATCCATAAAAAATTTAAGCGCTATCGGCTCAGTACTAAAAAGTACAAAATAGAATGGACAGACAAAGAGAACTATAGTATATATAGTATTGGTTTGATTTAATTTTTTTTTATGGCATATCAACCTTAATTTTGACCAATACTAAAAAAAAAAAAAAAAGTAAAAAAGAAAGTTTGGATAAAATCTGACTAAATATAGAAATGAATGGAAAAAGCAGTTAGACCAAAGAATACAATCAAATGATATGATTATATATTTTGTTTTTTATTAGTAATAGTTCCTCCCACACCCCATAATTGATGCTTTGCATGAAATACACCGGCTTTTCTTTATCTCTTTTCTTCTGGCTTTTCCTTCAAAGGTGGAGACACAGTGGAGCATGAAACAAAAAATGTCTATCACAGGCTTATAAAAAATACATATATAATAACAGTTATAAATAAGTCTTTATTTGTTGTATCATTACTATCAATTGAGATCTTCCGATGACCACGTGACCTAATTAACCAACGTCATGTGACTTATGACTGCATGTAGAAAAAATGCAGGCCCAACTATTTAAATAATCAGTGTTTAATTAACTTTTAATCTTTTCTAAATTTTCGGGTGCTTGACAGAAACATGATATCAAACAAATTTTCAACTAATTGTTGAATTAGTAACAAATTAGGTTACAAAAAAAAAGAAACGGTGTTGATATTGTTTTTTTTTTTTTGGGGGGGGGTAAGGAAAACTGGAATCAAACAAAATATTTAGCCTTTTCCGTAAGTTGGAAATTATCAGAACTTGTAATAGAGTGCATATGAGCGCATGAGAAAATATCAGCAGCAGTTGTAGGATAGCTGGCTTTCGAAAGTAAGAGTAGCCGAAAAATCACGTATGCAAATTAAGAAGTGTGCGCAGGCTTGAGTGACAAGAAAAAAAGGACAGAACATGATCAGAGAGAAGCAAAGTGCATACCCGGGAAAATGGATGTGTAAAATTGAAGGCAGAAATGGCTGGCTATGGCCAGCGTGAGGAGGAAAAGAAAACACAGCCAGATGAGATGGACCTGTGGCTCCATGGTGATGGCTAGAGACTTAAGCTGGTATTGAGACGGCAGGGTTTTGGCAATCTCATGGCAGACGAAATGAACAGTTAGAAAAAACAAGAAGTAGGCATTGTTTGGAAAGTAATGGTAATAATTGCCTCCAACAAGCAGCAAAATTCCACCTCTTTCATGTTGAGGTTCCTAAATGCAGAAAGCCTAACAGTTTCTTCTTTCAGTCTGTTAAACTTTGGAATTCCTTCCCCGTTTCCTACTTCCCTAACCTGCACATATTTAAATGCAATGTGAACAGACATTTCACTGCTCAACTCTCCACAGTCTCTTCTTAGACACAATCCCAAATAGTATAGTACGTCCTTACGTCCAAGTGGTAATATGTCTTTTTTGGGATGAAAGAGTTTTAAAAAAAAAGACTGATGCTGAGAGCCATTCCTCATGCATTAGTCATCTGAAAATCAGCTGTTTGTTTCTCAACTCACAAAGTCAAATTTTGACATCCAATATTCAGATTATTCAAGTTTGGAATAATGACATGAAATTATTATTATTATTATTATTATACAAAAGCTGAGGCAATTAAGGTTTGTTTGTCTAAAGATTTTTTTTCCTATAACGGGGGGGGGGGGGCTCGTCTTTGCCTGGACGTAAAATACACTTAAATATGACATTTTAATGTGTCCACATTTCGTATATTATTACAAAGTCGTGATTCCAAAAGTAAAAAAAAAGTATTTGGGTGCCATCAATTAGAATCGAAACCGAAAGCAAAAATTATAAATAAAAGGGAATATCACCACTAGTATTAATACTATTTCACATATAGCTGTTGAGAGAAAGAGAGCAGAAAGATTAATTTTAGATTTTGTAGCATTCAAAGCTGGTGACGTTATCACTGTACGAACATGACACACATATGAACTGATTAAAAAACAAAGATGAATGTATAAAATGAATAACGATTTCTTAAATTTTTGACTCCTTTTTGACCCCTTAAAAATAATTTTAACCGGCTAAAGATCCATAATGGTCCATAAAAAATCCAATCATTTGAGGTCCCTAGTGCTGTTCTGTGACTTTTAGTTTCAGAAGAGAGAGTTTGAAAATATGGACATAGTAAGTTTTATAAATTAGATTATACAAAAGTTGTGACAATTAAGGCTCGTTTGTCTAAGGATTTTTTTCCTATATATTTTAATTACACAAAATACATATTAAAATATTCCTCACTTTTTCAGATTTAATTATGTAAAAAAACAAAAAAACAAAAAAAATAAATAAACTTCTATTTAAATTGTTCTAATTAACCGTGATTTGCAATTAAGCCATCAAATGACCAATCTCTTTCTAAGCTTCTATCACTCCGACCTTTCCTCACTGTATTTTTGTTTGACAACCCTAACCCTGCTTTTATTTTATCTGCAACATTTGGTTTCATTTCTCTGTTTACGAACAGTCTGAGGTAATAAAGGAAAGAATTATGGCTAGAATAATTAATTTTAAATAAAAGGGAATATCGCCACTAGTATTAATACTATTTCACATGAGAGAAAGAGAGCAGAAAGATTAATTTTAGATTTTGTCTTAATATTTTTTGTATTGATAACCCACTACGTTACAGAGCATCTAACTTGTTTTTGTTTTTTTAATTTTTTTTAAATTTTTTTTTACACAGTGATCACCACTTATCAAGGCCCGGAAGCCACTCAGGGATAAGGGTTGTTGCAAGGACATTACGTTAGTGTGGAGATTTGATGAAGTGTTTAATTAAGGGGGCGGTTCATTAGGAATTTGTTAACATTGGACTTGAACACATCCAAGTTGTAGTTAGGTGGGAAGCAGGCAGACGGAACAGAGTTCCACAGGCGTGCAGTTCTAAGAAAGAAGCTTTGTTGATGGAATCCACGTTTTGATTTAGGCACAGATAAACAGTGGGTGAAATTTATCACAGTGGGTTCGGCTAGGCGGGTGTTTTTCGTGAAAGATTGGCGAGGGGAGACCAGAGATTGGAGTTCAGACGAGCACCTGCCATGGAAATAATTGAGTTGAAAACGGTATATAATGACTAACAATGGGTTAGAATACACACATTGAAAGGAAAAAGTTTTTTTTTTTTTTTTAGAAAATGAGATATTCACTTTCCTACAAACAGAAAAGGGTACATGTAATATATGTTAGAAATCAAGGGTCTATATGTTCAAGATGGAATCGACACATAAATAGGAGCAAATCATTTATTGAGATTGTCAGACTGACTTCCTCTTGGTTTCAGCCGTTTTGCCCTCCGGCCTTCATCAGGTGTTTTGTATCGAACTGGGGAACCGTTTGTTAGGAGTCCCGAACCCAACCTTTTACTATTATTACGGGGGTACCGTGTTCGGACTCCAGCGAGAATCAGCAACTATGTCCAAGAGCCTAGCTGGAGTTCGAACATGGTACCCCCGTAATAATAATAAAGGGTTGGGTTCGAGACTCCTAACAAACGGTTCCCCAGTTCGATATAAAAACCTGATGAAGGCCGGAGGGCAAAACGGGCGAAACATTGTGACTATAACAACCAAGATGAGGAAGTCAGTCCGACAATCTCAATAAATGTAAACATCTCATCTCAAAAATACAGACAATTACTAGGAGCAAATCAGTTCACACAAAAAGTTATATTATTCTTTTGGTAATGACTTAGTGACTTACTATTGAAAAACTCATGTATAAAAGTTCATACATTATTGAACAAATAGAATTTTAGCAAGTTTCATCATTTTTAAGGTTTTAACAATTCTCAGAAAGAAGTTAATGAATATAGATGGATTTTATCTTTATTTTAACGTAAACTTAAATTCCTTTAAATAATAAAAAATGAAGTTAAAAAAATGGAACTAAATTGAGACATGTGCATGCGAGTATTATGTTTTTTTCTAAACAGTTCACTTTTTTTACTTACAAGTAAGTAAAAAAAATACCCCACCTGATATCGAAACCAAAACGTAAGACAGTGAGTCCAGTATGATAACCATTAGGCCAGCTTGCCACGAACTTTAAAAAGTGTTTTCAACTCTACTTATTCTTAACATAAGTAATCTGTCATGTGAACCATTCACGCATTCGCATTCATGACACACAGATAAAAATCTAACGACCTCCAAGTCCTAATTTTTCTATTTGATCCTTAGTAGCCCTTTTTTCCGGATGAAAACTGATTAAAAAGTTTTCCACGTGTCTGAATAACCTATATACCACATTTGAAGTCTGTAGATCAAAAATTGAGTATCTAGGTTGAGAAGTGTCCTCACACGCACACATTTCTATAGATATATAGATTATCTTATAGATTAAAAAAAAATTATTATTGGGGGTCCTATCTATAGGACAATGGGAGATAATGTGTTAACTGATACTGCAAACTCCCCATCTTTTTTTTTTTTTTTTTTTTTTTTTTTTTAAACTCAAACAATTTGATCTGAGCTCAATGGATGGCCTAACAGATAATACTTTCTCAGTTGCTCTATGCAATCGTGAAGTCTATTATTTCCAAATCTTATGAAAAATCTGTCTGGTATCTAAACTGAAATAAATTACATACGTTCAGAATGAACTTCTTCCCCTTTTCACACAGACATTTTAAAATAGATGTGCGCACTAGACCCATTAAGCTTATTAATAACATGAAATTATTTGATTAAAAAAAGAAATTGTTTCACAGGAAATGAAAGGAAAGAAATTTCTGAATCTCAAATACAAAAAAGAAAAAATATATTTAATCTTGTAACGACAAGCAGATGAGGGCTGAGCTTTTGGTTTGAAGATGTGAGCAATATTTTATAGGTTAAGGGTCGAGGTGGGAGACGTTGCACAGCATTTGTAGAAGGGATGTGGGGGAAGCAGCTATTTACTTAGGTTGGGTTTTTTTTTTTTTTATAATACTGTCAAGACGCTTTGGCAGACACAAATTTCCATAAACACCAAAACAAACAAACACGTCCACCTTTGCGATATATATCTGTAATGAGTAATGAATTATACTTTATACTTCATTGAAGTTTTACGGTTTTATCAGATGATCATGTCTCCCCCCCCCCCATACCAAAACAAAGATGGCTGACACTAGAGGAAATGAAAGTGATGACTGATGTGCTCATGTTTTTTTTTTCATTCATATTTTAATTTATTCAAAATTTTTAATGTTTATTTTTTTTTATATATACAATCATTAAAAAGTAAATTTTTTATTCTTATTTATTTACTTTTATTTTAAATATTAATTAGCAGGCCGCCCGGCGTTGTCCGGTCGTAAGTACTAGACAACTGGAAACAATCCTGAGATTAGCGGAGAGCACATACAGCATCTGAAATTTCCAAATGGTCACCCATTTTAGTACTGACCAGGTTCAACGTTGCTTAACTTTGGTGATCTAACGGAAATTTTTTACCCCCCCCCCGTGTTTCTTTTTGATTTAAGAGCACACACACACACCTCGAAACACCCGGACAACGCCGGGTACCCCCGCTAGTATAATTTAAAGCACATATCGGCTTAATCATCTGATTCTAGAAGGGGAGGGTGTTACGAATATAAATTGAGTTTGTGCATATATTTTTAGAGTCATTACGGTAGAGTGTATGTGAGGGAGGGGGAGCAGTATCCAATCCTGATGAATTAACATGAAATGAGTATGGAAAGATACTACACACATTTAAAATAGTAAAGTGAATGGAGCACAAAAAGATAACAGACAGATACGAAATCTCCATTAGTTATAGACATGATAGTATACAATTAGAAACTTAGGAATAATATTAACAATAAAACAAGTTTTTCTGCATTCTTAGATAAAATAAAATTAGATACTGATTAAACAATAAACACATTTAGAACTGATTTATAACTTGTTGAGTTAGTTTATTTTATATATAACTTAAAGACGATCCGTCACCTCATATTTTCGTTATTAATAATTTTTTTTTTTTTTTTTACTCCAAACTACATGAAAATAATGTTTATCAGTGATTTATGAAAACTATTGATTTTGATATTTAATCCTGATCATGCTTTTATTAGTTACTAGCGGGGGGGGGGGGTACCCGGCGTTGCCCGAGTGTTTGGAGGTGTGTGTGCTCGGGCGGGGGTGGGGTGTTAATCAAAACATAAGAATAAGCGAAGTAAAAAAACTAAACTAAGAAAAACAAAAAATAAAAAATAAAAACGAACGTTAAAACTTCTTTAAAAAATCTGAAAAATAAAGCTGGGGTACCCGGGCGTTTGGGGGGGGGGTAATCAAAACATAAGAATAAGCGAAGTAAATATTTTTTAAATATTAAATAAAAATTAAATATTATATTAAAAAAAAGTTAAAACTTAAAAAAATCGAAAAAAAAAACACAAAAAAACTAACGTAAGGCAAACGAACGATGTTAAATGTAAAAATCGGAAAAACAAAAACAAAAAAGAAAACAGAAAAACGAACGTTAAGACTTCTTTAAAAAATCTGAAAAATACCCCCCCCCCCAAAAAAAAACACGTAAAAAATGGCTTAAATAAGCCTGTTTCAATATTAAAATTTAAAAAATCAGTGGGTACCCGGTGTTGGCCGGGTGTTTTTGTGTGTGTGTGTGTGTGTGTGTGTGTGTGTGTGTGTGGTCGATCGGGGTTGGGGGGTGTTAATGAAAACCTAAGAATAAGCGAAGTAAAAAAAAAAAAAATGAAAAACGAACATTACGTGAAAAATGGCTTAAATAACCCTGCTTCAATATTAAAATTTTAAAAATCGAAAAAAAAAAAAAAAAAAAAAAAGACATCTCACACCACGATTCGAACCCAAAAACCTTTAGATAATGACCCAGCTCTAATGACCTAAGACGACGTAGACGAAATTAGGTCATTTTTTTTTTTTAATCTTTAAACTAAATCGGGTTACGACGTTGTATGACGCATGCGTAGAAGCGACAGTCATGAGAGGACGGTTTTTGCTGACCCCTCCCCCTTTAGAAAAGTGCTGATTTCAGGGTGAAAAAATTAATGTTTTTGGCCAATTTTTCGATATTTGTCGGGCGAAGTATGGGGCTTTCATATGAGACCAAATTTATGAATTTTTGTTCTGTCGTTTTTAGTAGACATACATACACACACACATACATACATTTTCGCTTTTATATATACAGAAGAAGATAAAGTAAGCAGGAGAAATTTTTACCTTCTCACTGCCATCTACTCTCACTGACCTTATACACACTGGAGAGTGGGGAGGTGGAGGGGGGTTAACAAAATACAATTTTTCCTTATTCACCACTTCACTGATTATTACTTCCTTTTTGGATAAGTGGCTGATGTACGTTCAACCAGATATCAGGTTGACAAGAAAGTTCTTGCCGTTTTTAACTTTTAAATTCAGAATATATCTCAACTCAAACAAAAATTTATTGATTGAAATAAGCACCATCAGAATTAACACTTTTGCCAATGTTAACGTAAAAATTGTGTATTCTGGTGATGAAGTCGCTCAGGGAGGTTTTGAGATTGCTCAGGTTTTTTAAGCATTTCTGATGCAGAAAGTTGTCGAACTGCTTGAAAAAATAGTAGTCAGTAGTTGAGGTCTGGAGAGTATGGTGGATGAGGCAGAGTTTTACAGCCCAATTCATTCAGCTTCTGCAGGGTCGGTTGAGCAACGTGCGATTGGGAATTGTCATGGAGGGGAATTGAACTTTTTCTGTTGACTAATGCTGGGTGATGTAGCCGAAGTTTCTGATACATTTCATCTATTTGTTGACAGTACTTCTTCGCTGTAATGGTTTTGCCTGCATTCAAAAAACTAATGGATGAAACCAATCACAAACCAACAAACAGTAAGCATGACCTTTTGGTGCGACTCTGGCTTTGGGAAGTGTCACCGAGCTTTGTCAGCATCCAAACAATGAGCTGAGCATCGCCAGTTGTTATAAAGAACCCCTTTTCATCAAGAGTCACAATCCGATTGAGTAACAGGTTTTTCTTGTTGCGTAAAAGAAGGGAAGATGGCATTTCATAACAGCGTTTCTTTTGATTGTCATTCAATTCGTGAGGCATTCATTTATCAAGTTTTTTTGTCTTTCCAATCTCTCTCAAGTGGTTGGAAATCGTTGTACATGTTACATCTAATTCAGAAACAAGTTCTTGAACAGTTGCGCATGGATTAGTTTCAACTAAGGTTCGTAATTGATCGTTGTCAACATCTGATGGCCGACCACTATGCTCATCATTTTCAACACTAGTCACCACCACAAAATTTCTTAAACCACCATTGTGTTGTGCATTCAGTAGTGGTTTCTGGGCTAAATACTTTATCGATACCATGAGCTGTTTCAGCAGCTTTTCGGCAAGCTTGAATTGAAAAAAAAAATTTGCAAATTTGCTTTTTCCCCCCCTCTTGCATTGAACATTCTGAAAGGAAGACAATTGTTTTAAACGATTGTAATTTTAACGATTAGATAAATCGAAAAACGATCTTTAAAATAATATATAAAGTAAAGGTAGTATAACAGAAACTTATTTGAAATCAAAATTAAAAATTCCACAAAAACTTTCGTCTGAACCTTATATGTGAGAGGGAGAAAGAGAGAGAGAGGAAAAAGCGGACAGTTTGGTTTATAAATTTAATAGATGCACCATTTTGTGTGTCTCGTGGGTCAATTCAGTTAATGCACTAAACTTAGAGACAGAGGCTGCGAGTTCAAACTTCACCTGGAGTATAATCATTTTTAATCTGATTTTGTCCTAAAACAAATTTATGCATTTTATATTACAATATTAAGCAGATTGTTTAATTTTATTTGCAATTATTTTATGTAATCAATGTAATTCATAGAAATTAGGACCTAGGGCAATGCCAGGTAGCCTTGCTCCTAATGAATGAATTTTGTTCTTGCAAATTTCATCAATTTTCTGTAATACAATTTTTAGTTTTTTGACATGATACTCGAATATTTAATTAGATACAGCAGACATTTTTTTTTTAAACAAATTTTATTTAGAATTCTCAGATTTAATTTTCCCCAGTACTAAATTCTAGCTAGTCACAGTTTGCTTTTGTGATAGCAAAGGTAGGGGGGGTGTAAATTAGCCCTCATGTGAGTTTTTTTAAGATCACATTTATATACAAAGAAATTTTTTCAGTCACATTGCCTTTTTTTTTTAATTTTTTTATTGCTTTGTCTCTTCTCTTCATAATTTCAAATATAATTATAATAATGATAGTATTCAATTTCTGTGTTTGTGAACCGTTAACCACCTAACTACATTTTATTCATGATGGATTAGTTCATTTTTATATATTTCTTTCTATTTTTCATTTTCTCTCTCTCTCATAGGAATATATATTTCATTTGTTATCTTTCTCTCACATAGAAATATACATCTATTTCTATTTTTCATTTTCTATCTCTCTCTTTCATAGAAATATATATTACATAGAAAAATGCGAACATGAAAAGTAATATGGTTAAGTTGGTTGGTTGTTTTTGTTTTACGGCATATCAACCCTTTTCGGGTTATTTAATGCCGAATCCAAAGATTTTGAAGAAAAATTTTTTTAATAGAATATATTTGTTGTTTTCACGTCGGTTTCTATTTAACCCATAGTTGGGACCCTAACAGGTACTACCACTCCGGGTCAGAGTGGACCTGGGAGCAGCGGTAATTAAAGGGTGGCTCCACACTCCCCAAAGCCCACAAGCTGGGGCCTCACCACTGGATATAGTTTAAGGTCATATCCAGGACCCTCATTGAGGGACTTTTACCCTCTGCAGGTGGGGGGGGGGGGCAGTCGGCATATTCTAATGCCCGACAGACAGGGCCAATATGGTTAAGATTAAACTTAGAAAAGGAAAAGAACTACTTGTTAAAACTGGAAAAGAACAAGATATTCTAGTAAAAAATATAATAAATTTATAACTTAAAATATTGCAGCATTAAGAATTGATTATATAATGTTAAATTGAAATTTTTTTTTTAATTCTTAATGCTGCATTATTTTAAGTTATAAATTTATTATATTTTTACTAGAATATCATTTTTAACAACTAGTCCTTTGACTTTTCCATGTTTATATCTTAACCATATTACTTTTCATACTTGCATTTTTCTATGTAATCCATGATTTTTCCAGGCTTTGCTTTGTAATAATATTTTCTTTTTTGTGTTTAAAATCATCTTTTTTATCCATTTGATTGGCAGGCATAATGAATACCGAATTATTTTTTATGAAAGAATTTATTTTTAAAAATATTATGAAATATATTTTTTCAAATATTTATTGTTAAAATTGATTTGAAAAATATTTGTTTTCTATAAAGTTCAATCAATTTTCCTATAAATCTCAATAAATAATGATTTTTAAGGTAAAATTAACAGTAGAAGCAGCAAATACTATTCCAAAAGATAAATAAATATGCAAAAATAGTAAAAAAAAAAAAAAAAAAACTGGAATTTTTGGAACAAACTAAAAAACTAGTGTTGAAAAATCCATTTTCCTGATTAAACCAGTGAAATATAAAAAATTTAAGTCTACAAGAAATTTTAAAATAATTATGAAAATAACCTTCATCAGTTTCAATTTTAAATAATCAATTCAGGAATAAACAAATCTTGAGAAACAGTTCAAAAATTGAAATTAATAATAAATTCCTTGGAATTTCTTTTAGTATTTGATTAAAAAAAATCATTATAAAAATTGTAACTCATTTATATTAATATATTAAAATACCGTGTTTAAAAAAAAAAAAAAAATTGAAAACTGGAGATAAAACGTCAACATGGAAAAAGTTGCTATGGTAACCAACAGCGAATCAGAAGAAACTGTCTCTCACGTTCCTTACATATTCTGAAGACTTTTGAACACCAGTAAATTTTATTATAACTTGTTTTAATGAACGAAAATTGAAAATATAGTTGAAAAGGTGACCTATGAACTGCAAAAAATGTTTGAAATTTAGTCACAAAATAACTGAGTGGTGAAGCTTTAAATCAGTTCTAAATGAGTAAAACTACCACTTAATTCATATATATATATATATATATATATATATATATATATTATAGATAGATATAGATATGGGCATGGTTCAGAGCCTAAGGAATGAGGGTGGAGAGTTGTATGTTTGGGTTCGTTTTTTACTGATTTTTTTCTTAAAATAAACTTAGACATTTTAAATTAAGCAAATCATTTAGTTTTATGTTTTATTATTTTTTTAATGAAATCTACATCATTTATGGAAAGTAGGACTCCGATATTTTTCTTGACAATGTCAACTTGAAATTGTCAGTTAATATTGTTAATTTTTTTCATAACTTTTAATGTACATTGATTTTTTAAAAGTTTTTCTAAACACAGAAGTCATTTTTTAGTTTTCTAGAAGGTTTTGCAAATCTAATAATAAGCATGTTTTTATAATTAAATGAAAAAAAGTGTTATATGAGATGAAGGATTAAATACCCTGAAAATTAAGAAAAGTACATGAAAACAATAAGAAAAAAGAAAAGGTAAAGGAAAAACTCACCCAAGTTCTGAGAGATCTTCTTTCCCCCGCGCCTCTTTGAGAACAAGCCAAAGAAAGACATCCAATATCCGTGATTTTTTCTGAAAGAGAAAAAAATTAACAGTTTTACTTACTAAGCGTCTTTAACGGTCATTTTTTCGTCTAATTAATTTTATTTCAACTTTTAATGAAATGAAAAAAAAATGATTTTTATCTTTCGGATTTTTTTTTTAGGTAAGAATTGATTATTCATGGGTCGTATGGCTTAGTGGATAAAGTACTTGGTAAAATTCAGTTATAAAGATGCACTCTTCTAGAGGTTGAAGGTTCAATCGTCAGTGCAGGCGACATTCAATAAATAATTAGGACTGTCTAATGGAATGAGAGTATGCTACTCTCATTGATCAAATAAAGAGTTTTGTTCGAAATCCCATACAGATGCCCAAGCTTGACAGAAAGTTTCTAAAGTTTGAAAAGAGGAAAGTTATGTTGATGGAAACAAAAGATGAGAAGAGTAGCCTGAAGTATTCAAATAATATGAAAAAATAAAATTATATTTTAGGAGGATGAGAGGTTAGGGCACGACGAAAACTGAAAAAGAGGGGACAAAACAAAAAAAAAACGTTTTTTAATTTTTGAAGTTGGGATTGGTTTATCTGGATTCTTTGGAGTAGTTCTCATCTTGAGTGTCATTTTCACAACTTTTCTGTCGATGTAACCTTCAACTTTCTTTAGGTGTATCCGGTCAAACTTGGGAATCTGCGTGGAATTTTAATTTTCAGGGGTAGCATGCTCTCGTTTCGTCAACGATGACAGGATAGAGATCCTAAGTAATTTGTAATTTTTTCGGTCTACCTGCCCTGAGGATGGAACTTTTAACCTTCAGAAGGGCACTTTTACAACTGAATTTTTCTAAGCACTCTTGTTCTACAAGATACACCTGAAAAGGTTGGAGGTTACACGACCGAAACGTTGTGAAAATGACAATCAAAATGAAAACAGTAGTCCACAGAATCCAAATCGTATGAACAACAAGGATAGCAAAACTATGATGTTTTGGTAATTGGATAATCATTTTATTATATTCTGTTTCTGCGTAACTATCCGACTGTATACGTTTCTCAGCAGATTAAATAAGGAGACACTCGTTCAAAATATGAGGATCGCACTAAACTCAACTACAAAAGAAGTAGTAAGTGATACAAGCAAATCATTACTAAAAAAAAGTTGTTGTAATGCGTGTTGATTAATAGCAGTGGTTATATATATATATATATATATATATATATATATATATATATATTAGTGGCTTGGCAATGCCACAGGGGATACAACCGAAGCAGCAAAACTGAAGCTGACCTGCAAGACACTATATATATATACAAATGTAGGCTAATTTGGGCATATTTTATTGGTTTGAAAATGTAGGTTCTTTTTTACTAATTGTCATAAAATTTTAACCATAGAATAGTATTACAATCTTCAAAAAGCCAGCAAATTTTCATGTAGTTTCGTCTTATAAGAGCAAAGACATGAGTATTTGAATATTCAATTTAGCTATCAGTGTAGATATATCCATAGATATACGATCTTTTTAGGCAATTTTATAAGTTCCAAATCTCAGCGACTATAGATCAAAATTTAACAAATGCAGACACGTTGGAAAGATAATTACCTGAATTGTGCAGTGGGCTATGTGACATTTGCCCTTTTTGGGCACTCTTTTTACAATCATAAAATGTTTCAATCATAGTCATTTTTTCCTAGTTTTTTTGAATTACAAAATATCTGATATTTCTCCAAACCTCTGGCCTTGGAGGAGAAGACTAAAACCTGCTGTTATAGTTTCAAATTATCTGAAATAACAGCAAGGGGAGACTCAATTCCAAATATTTCTCATATGTTATATCTCTCCTCTTTGGCTTTCATACATAAAGTAATTTTCAGTGTATAAGAATTATTTGATACTGGAGCTATTCATAATCGTATCCTATTTCCAAAATAGAAGAGATATTACATATGAGAAATATTTTGAATCAACTCTCCCCTTGCTGTTATTTCAGATCATTTGAAAACATAGCAGCAAGTTTTAGTCTCCATCAAAGCCAGAGGTTTTGGGGAAATATATATATATATATATATATATATATATATATATATACCAGTGGCCTAATCACGTTGCATACAGCATAATCATGTTGACACAACAGTTCCTGCTGGATCACCAAAGTTAAGCAACATTGAACCTGATCAGTACTAAATGGACGACCGTTTGGGACTCCTATGTGTTGAATGTGCTCTCCGCTTATCTCTGCATTGTTTCCAATCATCCAGGACTTCTTGCTCAAACAGTGCCGATTCAGGAGAAGTATGGGTAGAGATTGCGCAACCCTTGCCTCACAATTACATGTGCAGCTGCCCCCAGAAGGGGTATCCTTTGTCTATCGAGACTGAATGGAGGCATCGATACCAGCAGCATTTACCTTAGGTACCTAAGGAACTGGCTTCCTCTGAAGGAAAAAGTGTCAAGTGAATATTAAATTCACAAGTGGTCCCCAGTCGCATGTATATCACAATCAAGAATTTATGTCAACATTAGATTTTTGAAGTTGTTGTAGGGACGTGTTGACGTCCTCTTACATAGAGTCCCTGATATTACCAAATAGTCACTCATCTGGTACTGACCAGACTCAATATTGCTCGATTTCAGTGATTTAACAAGAACCGGTGTGTCTTCATGATTATACCATACATAGCATGAAGATTATGAATTGCAACAATACAAATTTGCAGTTTAGCAATGTTTTTTTCATTCTTTTCCAGTATGCATATGTAACGCCCCAACCCAGCTGTCTCAAAACTTCTTTTGTAAAACGAAAAGGAACGGATCAGCTTATCCACTATGCGTCACTCTACTCCTTGTTTGTGACACAATATGCTAATATGCATTCCTAACCTTTAACTTTACTTCTAACAAAATTTTTTTTCTTGCTCAAACTAACCCCACACAGAATTTTCCAATTTTTTAATCTTATTTTTACACATCTGATATGAAAGTTGGTTTATCTGTTTCACAGCATATAAACCATTTTGGATTTTATTTAAATTGTAAAACGCAATATCTATTGTAAATTATTTATTGTATATGATCAATTAAACCCAAGTTGCTATTTTATTGATAGTTAGAGAAAATTACAAGTTTATACATTTACTGATAATATTAGTGGTTATATGAGACCTTAACATGTAAAATGTTTTTGACTCCTAATGGGGGTATGACACCAATGATTTCGACAATCGTTTTTATAACCACTGGTTGTGCTAACCAACCAATGAAAACGTTCCAAAGTTACTATAAAAATTGTCGAATTTTGAATTCAATCAGTTCGCTGTTGGCTATGTCACGAACCACATTTAAATACTTAGCCGCCATCTTTGTTACTGGAAATTACTTCACACTCAGCATCGAGACTGCACTCTGTTCAACATAATGTCTTAACAGTTAACATCTTATAGCCAATTTCACAATCTCCATCACAAAACTGGTGCAATATTTTTGGCGAGAATATCTTACAAATGAGACAGAAATACAAAACAAGGCTTAGAAATAGAAAAGTTGATAAAAATACACCAAAAACTTCCACTACAAAAAACTGAATGTGCTGAGTATTTTTTTAATTAATTCATCCAGGACTATATAGATAAGGAATACTCTATAGACTGGTTAAAAAGCGGATTGCTCCACTGTGATCAGGTTACTCAAGATCCAGGCTTGATGACCAATACTTTTCTGAAGATGAGTGGTCTCAGCAATGACAATAAGTGCAGGTTCTGCCACACAGAAGTAAAGAATGTGAGCCACCTTGTGTAAATATCTCCATTGGACCATCTGAATGCAGCAGAAAGTCATGGGAATATATACCAGAAAGAATAGTAGGAAATAAGTCATACACCATGACTATGCAATTCCTACAACCATGTACCTAGAAAACAAGATCTGATGTGATGATATTGGATAGAAAGGGGAGGGAAGCAACATTAATAAAAGTTAGTGTCCCCATTGATGCTGGGTTAAACAGCTGAGAGGGAAAAGTCTTATGTACAACATGAAGAGAAACTGGAATCTAAGGAAGATCTCCATCATTCAAGTAATTACAGAAACAAATAAACCCAAGAAAAAGAATTTCAAAAACTACCTAGCAAATAAACCCGGTGAACCAATAGCAAGAGAGATACAAATAATTGCACTTAAAAGGATAGTTAGAATCTTTAAAAGATATCTCAGAAAGTCTGGCTTTCATTACACTAATCATTTAACCAAGCACATGCTAAACAATATTAAAAATAAACGTTATTTACTAGTGAGAGGTGATGCTAGACAGACGAATATGGGCAAATAGAACAGTTAAGGGGGTACACTGTTTATAATGTCTGTCGAATAATCAATAATGAATCGAGACAAACAAGAACTTCATAAAATGAGCTAACATTGTCGTCAAGCCATTAGAAGTTTCCCCAACAAGTTTTCCGAGCAAACTGGTTATGATTCCATTTTTGTCCGAAGAATCCAGCACATTTGCATGGTGAATATTGACAACCGGGCTCGTGAATATTCAGCCATTTTCATCCGTGTTCAGAATGTCTTTATTATGACGCACATTGTTGTCAGTTAAAGTCACATTTTTTTTTTCTTTTTTAAGTTTTGTTTACTTGAGCTGGTACAATCGTATTCATAACAAGTTGACTCTACCCAACGCTTAATGGGGGTTTTATGATCTTAATTTTGTTTCTTGCTAAGAAGAAAAGTGTACTGAATGAAATAGTATTAACAGAGCACAGAGAGGAAGGGTAAGCTGCTAACTCAACATCTCTTAATATCTATACAGGCTAGTTGAAAAGTAATTTCCTATTTTAAAAGACATACAATTTAGTGTTTAAATATAATTTATACAATTATTGAATATGAAAAGAAAGTATAATGCATGGACTTTTACTTAATACTCAATATGGCTGCCTTCATTCGCCACCAGTTTTTCAAGTCAATCAGGAATCGCATCAACTATTTTCACAAAAAAAACTCTTGCGGAATGGTAGTCATAACTTTGCGTATTCACTCGTCATGTTTTCCTAAATTTCTTGGTTTGGTTGAGTTGACTTACTCTTATAGCCGACCCCAGAGAAAAAATTCACAGGGCATTAAGTCAAGACTTCTGGCCGACCATTCATGTGAACCGCGACAAACCATCCATCTTCCAGGGAATTAGACATTCAGTTATTCACAAACAATAGCAAAGTATGGAGGTACCTCACTATGTTGAAAGATAAAACGTGGTCCAATCATTAATACTTGGGACAATAATGAAGATTTGATTTTTATGCAAGATGGAGCTCCTCCACATTTTGCTATTGTTGTTTGTGAATGCCTGACTGCCCAATTTGCTGGAAGATGGATGGGTCGTCATGGTTCACACGAATGACTGGACAGAAGTCTTTACTTAACGCCCTGTGACTTTATCTTAAGGGTTGGCTGAAAGAGCAAGTCTACTCAACCAAACCAAGAAATACACTCCTTGGTTCCATTCCAATGACCTAAGGAAAGAATCAGTCCATAATCGTAATATTCATTTTTTTTACCAATATTATATATCTATACTCATAAATTTGGGTTTTTATTTTGTATTGATATTCATATTAAAACCCTTTTTTCTATTTATTTAAAAAGAAAACATAACTATTATATATGAATTGTGGAATTGCATTCATTAGCAAAAGATCTAGCTAATTTGCATATTCTTTTAAACATTCATTTTAATCAATTCCCTGTTTTTCAGTTTTTTTATGGGATGATCATATTTAGTTAACTATTACGTGTAATTATATTCATGCAGATATTCTACATGATTTATACTTGCGTAATATTTGCGTAAAAAGGTTATAGCAAACCATGCAAAACTTTATATTTGGGTTTGAGCTGGGGAAAATCGGTGCAAAAGTGTGAAAATTAAAAAAATGGAATTTGCCAAGTGAAGATCGAACAATGGCATTATGAATATACATGCATAACGTAATAGCTATTGGTTAATGTTTTAATTTTTAGCCTCGCAGCAAACGTCTTCATATCTCACCCATTAACGTCAAAGGAAAAAAGTAAATCGTAAGCTAAACGTTTTGGTTTCGATTCTCTCGATTCTCAGTGATGGCACACAAGTCATTTTTTTAAAACTTCAAAACTCTCTATTGGGTCCAATATAATAATAAATACGGAATCTGCATGAATCAAAATATATTTAAGCATATTTTACAACCGGGCAATGGCATGCGCCCTGCTAGTATGTGTATATATATATATATATCTCCATCCATTCATGTGGCAGGGACATCTCCAAAGAAGACTCCAAACAACCCTACATGTGTTTTAGAGTAGCGCTTTTTCACAGCATTTATATTTGCCCTATACTGTCATCAATGATGGAGCAGCTATCTTTGAGAGTATCGCTAGCAAATTGATCATACCCTGTCTGCTCATCTTAGGATTCTTAGAACTGTTCGTCTGTGGAACTCTGTTCAGCTGTTTTGCTTTCCAGCTGACTACAATATTATCCTCTTTAAGTAAATAAGTTCTGGTTGAGCCGCCCCATGAATAATTCATTTCTACCCCATTTTCATCACTAACTATTAATACACTGTTGTGTCAGTGACTATCGTACACTTATTAACTCTTATCCTCAAGTGGCCTTGATACGTGGTGACTTCCATGTAAATATATATATATATATGTATATATAAGTTATTTATATTTAGCATAGAAAGTCTCATTTTTTCAATAAAGTAAATCGTATATGTCTTTTTTTTTAGATTTTTTTTTTTTAATGATAATTACAGTGCAGCGTTTTCGATAAAAGTAGTAGTTTTCCTTTACATCCAAACGACCGCCCATATATTTTTGGACGTAAACAAATAAATATATTACTTATAGAACAGTTATCTACTTACACGTGTTTCACTATACCATGGCTCATCAGCATAGTACACACACACACACACACACACACACATATATATTATATATATATATAAAAATTCTGAGATAAATTATGTATAATTACAACAAAATTTATTGTTTGAGAAAAGAGTACAGATAATTATTAAAGTCTTTTCCTTAACCCATGGATTTTCAATAAATGGGTTAGCTCAGTCATGGCACGATCACGTTGGCACAACAGTTCTCGTCATATCACCAAAGTTAAGCAACATTGAGCCTGGCCAGTACCAGATAGGTGACTATTTGGAAAGACTAGGTGCTGTATGTACTGCGCAGAGTCGTAGAAATTTCCAGGTTGGTATCTGGAGGCACATTAATTCACTGGGAGCAATGCACCCCAAGTCCTATTTAAGACAAGGAAAAGGTAACTCTGATGTAAAAACCTGTGTTGTACTGTGTACTTTGTCTTGTGGCAGTCATCTGCACCAACAAGGATTAGCAGTAATACCAAAACGTAGGTTGGTTCTACACAAAGTCTTTACCACTATAAACTAACCTGTGTGGATTTCCAAACAACTTAGTTGTGGTGGAACCTCATACATTGAAATCGATGGGAGAGTCCGTCATTATATATATATATATATATATATATATACATATGGAAATTCTGAGAAATTATATATAATTACAACAAAATTTATTGTTTGAGAAATGAGTACAGATAATTATTAAAGTCTTTTCCTTAACCCATGGATTTTCAATAAATGGCTCATCTCATCAGAGGAAATGTTGTTAGCAAAATAGATATAAGTAATTATGAATTTGGTTTATTAGCACATAGATTGAAAAATAAAATTGAGGTTATAGTGTAAAAAAGGATACTCAAAGTCGAAGTAACAAATATACTGGAAACGTAATAAAATCCAATGAATGGTGGTTTATTCCTTAATGAATTGCTGGTTGTTTTATTAGCATATTCCAGGTTATATATATTTCGTAATCCATCCCTTCCAAATTCTCACACCAAGCCAACTGATGACCTTTTATTTTCCAGACAATGTTTAACTTTTAAGAACTTCTTAAACAGGCGAAATGAAACCAAGTAATCGTATCAGATTCCCCGGTTCTTTTTCTGCCCGTCTTATTAATATCCTAGTCAATAAACATTTTTTTTTTTCTTTTTCATAAAAGAGTCACCACTTATCAAGGCCTGGAGGCTAATCGAAGATAAAGGTTAATGAGTGTATAGTAGTCAATGGGAAAATGTAGTAATGGTAAGTAGTGGAAATTTGGTAAATTGAATTACTTAAGGGGGTGGCTCATCAAGAACTTGTTTACGTTGGACTTGAAAACAACCATATTGTAGTCAGCTGGAAAGCAGAGAAACAGAAGAGAGTTCCACAGGCATGCAGTTCTAAGAAAGAAGCTTTGTTCATGGAATCTACGTTTAAGTTTAGAGTAGGGGAAATTATTGATAGTGTTTTCAGAGAGACAAGTGTTTTTCATGAAAGTCAGAAGAGGGGGGACCATAAATGGGAGATCAGATGAACACTTGCCAGGAACATAATGATAAAGCAGAGACAGGCTTGCAATGTCGCTTCCATGGGGAAGGGGTTGCAAGGAAAAATAAAAAGGCATTCTCCACTAAGCTATGAAGTCTATTTTGAACTCTGTCAAGGCAGGATAGGCTGCTTCTAGTAGCTCCTGCCCAGATGTGGCAACAGTACTCCATCCTTGGACGTACTTGGCTCTTATACAGGTAGACAATTGCATCAGCAATGAGATATCTGCTGGAGCAGTAGAACGATCCCATCATTTTTCCAGCAGCCTTGACAACGAATTTGATGTACGTGTTCCATCTCAGATCAGGAGTAAAGGTCAGACCTTGAAGCTTATCAAGTCAGGAAGCCAATATCTTCAAACAACCTGATCTGGTAGCATCAGACCTTCTCATATAAAAGGAATTTGGGATGAACAAAGGCAAATAGTGTTCAACAAAATCTGAATTTTAATAAGAATATCGTTTCTGAAAACACAGACTAATAATTCGCCTAAATCACAGTTGAAGCAGATTTGTATATGTAATTTTTAAAACGAAAGCTATACCCATCAATGGTATAGGGGAGACTTCTCTTTATATATAAGGTTATTTCTGTTATTCTCATACAATTATGCTCGTATTTCTCTGTTTAATGATTTTACAACATTGAAAAGGAGAAATGAATGAAGAATGTATATTCCATTTGAACTCTCTTAATGTGTCACCATCACCAGAGGGCAGAACCAGTTTAAACTGCATGCTTTAAAAGTTCATTAGATTTTTTTTCCAAAAGAATTTTAGAATTTCTTAGAAACTTTTTGCCAAATGAACTTATTTAATTAACTTGATTTGTTCAGTATTTTTCCAAAAACGGTAAACCTGAAAGAATTTTGCCTTAAAAGTAACAAGCTTAATGAATTGTATTCAATCTGCAATTCTAAAAATAGGATTCTAAAGATGTTATTGAAGAATTAGGCCTTTATTGCTTAATAGTAATTTGATTGTTATTAAAGTTTCGCTCATGAATTTTGTTTTATAGCACAATGCGGGAGTGCCTCAGGAGTCGATCCTTGGACCTCTGTTATTCCTAATATTCATAAATTACCTCCCTGACCAAATTGTCTGTGAGATGGATATATATGCTGACGACACCACGCTCTATAACAGACACAACAGGAAAACAAATGAACACATATCTAAAGAAATGGCAGAAACACTAGAGGAAGACCTCCGATCCGTAGTGGAATGGGGACAAAAATGGATGGTCACATTCAATGCTGCCAAGACTAAACTTATTTCCTTCAATAATTACAAGAAACCTTCCCTACCGCCAATAGCAATGACAAATGACTCTTTATCTGAAAGTACATCTTTTAAACTCCTCGGCCTAACGTTCACAGGAAACATGAGTTGGAACAATTACATTGAGAACATTGCCAGGACCACTGCTAAGAAGGTGGATTCTCTCTACCGTGCTAGAAAGCTATTAATGCCTAAAAGTATCCTATACCTCTATAAGGCCACCATTCGTCCATATATGGAGTATTGTTGTCATATTTGGGCTGGTGCATCTGCCACTAGTCTCTCGCTCTTAGACAAGGTTCAAAAGAGAGTCATTAATCTGATAGGTCCAGAACTGTCAGCTAAACTTCAGCCTCTGTCAGATCGACGAGATGTTGCATCCCTCTGCCTGTTCTACAAGTACTTTAATAGTGAATGCTCTGACAAACTGCAAGCACTTGTGCCCCCTTGACGTAAATACCCCTGACAAACCCAACAAGCAGCTAAATCCCACCCCTTCACAGTAGAGATCCCTAGATGCAAGAGAGCCTTCTACTCCAATAGTTTCTTCCCCAGGACAGCTAGACTTTGAAATTCGCTTCCGGGTCCCTGCTTCCCCGACTGTACTGACATGCAGAAGTTCAAGTGCAACGTGAACCGACATCTTGCTGCCCAACTCCCTACACAGTACCCCTGATGCTTATGTCCCTGATAGTAACCCTCTACAACAAAGTGACAATGTGCCTTGTGTGGGGTGAAAATGTAATAAAAAAATTTTTTTTTTAAAATGGCGCATCTAGATTGAACATGAAAATGCTGTTTTAGATCGTTTGGACGCAGACATGCTTCAGCTGAGCAATCTCATTTTTTCCATCTTTTTTCACATTTTCCACATTTTCCATCTTTTTCCACATTTCCCATCTTTTTTCACATTTTCCATCTTTTTTCACATTTTCAGTCTTTTTTCACATTTTCAGTCTTTTTTCACATTTTCCGTCTTTTTTCACATTTTTCGTCTTTTTTCACATTTTCCATCTTTTTCCACATTTTCCATCTTTTTCCACATTTTCCGTCTTTTTCCACATTTTCAGTCTTTTTCCACATTTTCAGTCTTTTTCCACATTTTCAGTCTTTTTTCACATTTTCCGTCTTTTTCCACATTTTCCATCTTTTTTCACATTTTCAGTCTTTTTTCACATTTTCCATCTTTTTTCACATTTTCCATCTTTTTCCACATTTTCCATCTTTTTTCACATTTTCAGTCTTTTTCCACATTTTCAGTCTTTTTCCACATTTTCAGTCTTTTTTCACATTTTCCGTCTTTTTCCACATTTTCCGTCTTTTTCCACATTTTCCATCTTTTTTCACATTTTCCATCTTTTTCCACATTTTCAGTCTTTTTTCACATTTTCCATCTTTTTCCACATTTTCCGTCTTTTTCCACATTTTCCGTCTTTTTCCACATTTTCCATCTTTTTTCACATTTTCCATCTTTTTCCACATTTTCAGTCTTTTTTCACATTTTCAGTCTTTTTTCACATTTTTCGTCTTTTTTCACATTTTCAGTCTTTTTTCACATTTTCAGTCTTTTTTCACATTTTCAGTCTTTTTTCACATTTTCAGTCTTTTTCCACATTTTCAGTCTTTTTCCACATTTTCAGTCTTTTTTCACATTTTCAGTCTTTTTTCACATTTTCCATCTTTTTCCACATTTTCAGTCTTTTTTCACATTTTCCGTCTTTTTTCACATTTTCCGTCTTTTTTCACATTTCCCATCTTTTTCCACATTTTCCATCTTTTTCCACATTTTCCGTCTTTTTCCACATTTTCCATCTTTTTTCACATTTTCCGTCTTTTTTCACATTTTCCGTCTTTTTCCACATTTCCCGTCTTTTTCCACATTTCCCATCTTTTTTCACATTTTCCATCTTTTTTCACATTTTCCATCTTTTTCCACATTTTCCATCTTTTTCCACATTTTCCATCTTTTTCTGCGCCATTGCTCTTTTATTCATTTATCTGAGACAATATGCAAAAAATTCATCAATTTTGTGAGCGTGTTTTGTGTAGTTTTGATTTTTAACTGGAAACACAGACACGCATACACACATGTACAACTTTTCTTTATATATTTGAAAATGAAAGTAAAAATACTCCTAGGCAATGCCAGGAAAGGACAGCTAGTTAAATATAAACTGTCATTGTTTAAATTCCTTTGAAAAGTGAAAAAAAGAAAAATTTAAAAACAAAAAAAAAAAACAAATAGAAATATAGAAAACTTGAAATGGTTGTTTGTCTTAATGCAAATCAACCTTCTTCAGGGTCGATCATTTTGGCAAAAGGTTAAATGCTTCAAGTTCTTCCTAGCTTCAAATTGATGTTTTCTTTGGTTATTTTGCCGAGAAAATTTTTTTTTTATTTGTTTGTTTATATGGAAATCGCTCTAGACAAGGCTTGAAGTCACTTAAATGTAAGGAGCTTAAAAATTTATATATATATATATATATATATACACTACAAGGTAAAAACTTTTTAAAAAAATCGCTCATAAGTGTAAGATGGAATAGATTCTCACCTAGAAAACAGCAATTTGGTAATAAACTAACCCTTAAGGGGAATGGTGTGACTCAACCAGCCACAGTGGAACGAGATTACCCTGGAAGGAGGGGTTATGGAGAGCTAAACTAGAACTATAGTCGAAAATTGCCCAAAAAAGGCCAAACAGACAAAAAAAAAAAAAAAGAACCTTAAGCAGTATTCTCTGGTAACGTGGTTTGTTAACACAGGCTTTTTCTTTAAGATATCTCCACAAGAAAAAGTTGGGGGTAGTCAAGTCTGGGGAACGTAGTAGCCATTTCACATTGACATAGCGAGAGATAATGTCACTAAAACGATATCACAACTTGTGTACATTATTCAATGCTATACTTATCCACAATTAATTTTCAAAATATTATCTGTAAAATATATGAAAGAGAAAAAAATAATCATTAATGTTAAAATGACAAAGATTTACAACCCCTCAGTGACTTTTTAGACACTCTGTAAAATAAAATCAATAGTATTTCAGAAAAAAACCCATACAAATCAGGGTTTTTATCTTTTTTATATATCTTTTTAAAATTTAAATCAAGATTCTCAAAAGATAAGAAACTGCATTTGATTTAAGAGTTTGTCATTCTATCAACAAATTTTGTTGATTCATCTAGATGACCACTTTGGTTATGCACTTCCGGTTATATTATATCGACACTTCCGGTTCATTATACATTATATCGACACTTCCGGTTCATTCATTATTTTTATTTGTTTTGTTAATACAATCTTTCTAATTAAAAATGTCCAAATGTATTGAACTAAAAAACCAACATTTTTTCCAAAAATACTCAATACATATTTACAGCTACATATAATATTATTTCTGATGTTTAAATAATTTCACTTTATTACATATATTTTAGTTTATTCGTTTCTACAGCACATTCTTTAGAAATGCAACGTTATAAGGCCAAATCTTACAATGAAACCAGACTTTACAAAAATTTAAAGAAACTCTTTGTTATTTTAAAGGGAAAAAGGAATGGAAAACGAAATAAAGACAAAGAAAAAGAAAGAAAGAAAGCGAGAGGGGATTGAATAAAAGTGAGGTTGGAGAAGAGACAGTGGGAAAGAAGCAACATCTCAGTGAATTTAGGAGGCCTAATACTTCCTTATAGAAATTTCTATCAACTTTGATCTTATCTTACGCTTTTATTGCCTTATAGTAATATGTTTATCTCTACAGCCAGTGTGAATTTGGAATCTGACTTAACTCAACCACCTAACCCAAACTTTTGACCAATAACCTCTTGTTGACCTCATCTACTTACAAGTAAGCATATCCACTATAATCCCCCTATGATGCATATGACCGTACCTCTAACGTACACCCCATATATATATATATATATATTTCCCAGGTTTGTATCTGAAGGCGTGTTTAAAACCACTAGGAGAGATGCACCCTTAATTTCCCTTAGGACAAGAGCATATAAGAGAAGGAAAACTTTAATACAAAACCTGAGCGCTACGTTCCGCTCTGTCCGTGGCATTTAGTTTCACCAATTGAGATTAGCAGTTGTTCAGAAAAGTGTGCATGGTGCTACACAAGCCTTCACAGCTATAAACGATTGATCTGTGTAGATTTTGGACAATTTAATTGTTGTGAACCTCACATGCCAACGGGAGACATGCATACATACACACACAGATTCTCAACAGGGTTCTGCATCATGTTAAGAAAACTGTTGAGAATAATTTTTGTTGCAAGGCCTCCGACATAGCATTTTTTTTTTTTTTTTTTTTTTACTTTTTCACCCCAAACAAAACATTATCACTTGGGATGTAAGAGCCTACTATTTGGGATTGTGTCTAACAAGTGACGGTGGGGAGTCGAGCAGTGAGGTGTTTGTTGACATTACATTTAAACTTTTGTTGATGGCAGTCCCAGAACATGCATCAGGCATTTTCACAAATGAAGTTCTGATAGCAGAACTAAGGAAGAAACTTATTTCTTCACTCAATCGATATCAAGTGGGGAAAGATTGGACTTAATCAATGATTGAGACCTATGACATTTTGGAATATTGGAATATTCTTCGTGGAGTCACGATTTGTTCTAGTTTTAGACAGTGGTTAGAATGTATGTCTAGACGCGTCTAATCAAGAATTTGGCATCAAAATGATTGCAACCAACAGTGAATCACGGTGATTATTCTCTTATGATATGGAGTAATATTTGTAGTGTTGGTTGTTTGGAACCTGTGGAATGCCATGGTAGCATTACTTCCATTGAATATGTTTAAAAAGAAAAACACTTAAACTATATTAGATTGAAACAGAAAAAAAAATTTTTTTTTTTAAACTATTTTCAAAAGCAGAAATTTTAAGATTCCTTCATGAAACCTGGCAAAAAATCTTCAGTATAAAAGAGGCCTTACTTAAAAAAACAAAAACATAATAGGGATTACCCAGCTGTATTGACGGTTACTGGAACAGTAAACTTTTGTAAACGGATAGGAAATCAATGATGATAATGAGAGGTGGGGGGAGAGAGACAAACATATTACATGATAGATTATTTAACTCATAAGTGCTACTTCCGGATATATTGTGCTACTCATAGGAATTAGAGTGGATCTGAGAGTAACGACAACGAAGAGGTCACAATGCTTCCCCAAACTCTCAAAGTGGAGCCTCAGTTTTAAGGACATGCCTAGGATTACTTCATGGAATGGAGAAAATGCAGATATAATTTTGTGAAGACATTTCGAAATAAAACACCGACTCTGCACAGTTTATAAAACCTGTGTTGAGCACTTTCGGTAAAGGAGGATTGATGGGAATCGAGAAAGGTCAATTTAGCATGGCTACCAGTTTCATTTGAAGATGACGGGGCAGGGGGTGGCACAATGTAAACTGTTTCTTATTTTGTCGTGTGGTTAAGCCAAAGGGTAAAGTAATAAAAGTAATCGCTTAAAGATGTAAGCAATGAATGAATTGAATGAAAAATGCTAGGACATTAGGATGGTCATGTGACCCGATGATCATCGTCATGATCGTCTACAATTAAACAACACAAGATGAGCACTTAATGTGTGTGTGTATGTTTGCGTGCGCGATACCATCAGATAGCACAAAAAAGAAACCCCAAACATTGTATGTCACTAGCAATCTGGTCGCATTTGTCCTAAGTGATTTTCTCGTCGGGAAGGGAAGGGATCTACTCTTTCATTCCCAAACAAGATATTGTCACTTGAAACGATCGTAAGGAGCTACTATTTGAAATCATGTCTAACAGGAGACTGTGAAAACGTTGAGTAAAAGGCTTTCCAGCATTTAGGGACCTCAACATTGAAGGAGTGGGATTTTGCTACTTGTCGGATTATTGGGGAGTAGGTCTATCGAGGGGGCACAAGTGCCATGAGTTCATCAGAGCACGTTCCATTGAAGCACTTGTAAAATAGGCACAGGGATGCAACATTGTGGTATCTAGATTCCAGAAAGCCTTCTAGTTTAATATATATTCCCTTGGACTGCTAGGCTTTGGAATTCCCTTCCTGTTTTCTAATTCCCTGACTGTACTGACATGCCTAAGTTTGAATGTAATGTGAACAGATATCTCGCTACTCAACCCCCTACAATACCCTGTTAGATCCCAAATAGTAGCCCCTTATGTTCAGGTGGCAATACACTTTGTTTGGGGGTGAAAAGAAAAAAAGGAAAAGGTATCAGACAGGATGTCCATTTCGTATTATTGTTGACTGTAATTCTATATGTGTCAAACATACTTGATATTACCCTTCCTAGCCTTTTTTGTAGTATTAATAGTATTTTTTTAGTGTTCTATGAAGTAAAAAGACATTAACTAAATAATCCTTCCGCCATTGTTTTCTATTTGGATTTGTTTCCTAATCTTACGGATTATCAGAAAAGCTGCAAGATTTGTGTTCTGCATATCTAATGCACACAAAGTTTGAAGGAAGATGCATTAAAACTTGTTATATGTGCATAGCAGAGACACATTTCCCCAAGAAAATCTATATATGACAAAGATCTTTCTTAATATGCTCCTATGCAAAGCAAATTTCTAATTAAGATTTTGTTTTCTCGGTGAAAACGTTGTGTACATTAGAATTGGTATTTATAACTTTAAGAAGTCAATACAACGCATTGTTTTTAATAAACAGTTATTTAAATAACTTTAATCAACTTTGTTTCGACAATACGATATCTTCAGGCACACAAATAGTTTGTGCTTTTTGCTTCCGTTTCCTTCTTCATGACATATGTCACTGAAAAAGCAAACATTCTGCATTGTATTGATTTCGTAGACACACAAATTTCAATTCAAATTTACATAACGTTTCTATTGAAAAAAAAAATGCCATTTCATGCAAGCTACACGCCTCCTGATCAAAACATTTGAAAAAAAAACACACACACACACACTTCAATTTTCTAGTTACAATAAAGGAAAAAAAAAAAAGAAAAAGGAGGTTTTTATATGTCTGATGATGGATATCGAAACTAAGTTGATTTAGAAATGTTTTTAATTCTGTATTGACTTTTTAAACTTAAGATTCCAATTCAAATTTCTTATTGTTTACTGATCTTCTGATACATTGAAAAGTATTCACTGCTTATAACTTTTCCTTTAACATGGCTGCCATAACCCTTATCCCTGAGTGGCTTCCGGGCCTTGATAAGTGGTGATCACTGTGTAAAAAAAAAAAAAATGGCTGGTCAATTTTGTTAAATTATAAAAAATTTGCTTTACAGAAATAATCTGGCAGTAAAACTCGAACTCGTTCTCTTTTTAAAAATCACTTCATTTGAGTAACCCATTATATATTATCTATATAATACTAAAACTCTGTCGTTCTTGGTTGTTTGCTTGCGCACTATCCTCCCCCCTCCTCCTCCTACTACGCCTCCTGTTCTTGCTACTACTATTACTTCTCTTTACAACTACAACTACGCCTCCTCTTCCTCCTCTTCCTCCTCTTACTACTACTACTACTACGCCTCCTCTTCCTTATCCTACTATTACTACTACTGGTTGACATGTATTTTCCCTACTACTACTACTACTAATGAAGTTTTTTTTCAAAAATAAACAATTATAAACAGAATGACTCATAGAAATCTATCTATATTCTTTTTTTCATTTTAATATACTTTCATAGAAATGTTTCTGTTATGTCACAAAAAACTATTTTTTTACGTCACAAGTGTCATGCTCATACATTAATTCCATAACTAATATAACATACTGATCCCTTAGGGGATGTTTTGCAACTATTCTGTATTACAGCTATACTGTCACAATTTTCTCACAAATAAATCAACTTTGACCTGTTGACAACATTTTTTTTTTTACTGTGTACGTTTTCAGCGGCCTAATTTTGTTTTTGCGTTTTAAATTATCCAAATAAACAATTGATAATACTTTCTGCATTTTTTTTTTACATCGTTCATTTCCGTATTACGTTTAAGTTATTTTAACGCAATTTTCTTACAAATAAATCTATTATTTTACAATGTATTGTTTTACTGTGTACGTTTTCAGCGACCCAATTTTTTTTCTCATATTTAAATGAAAAGATATTTCAAAATTTGAATTTAACTTTAAGTATTATGGTATCTGTTCAGTGCACATTTACCTATAAGTATGGCAAATCACTTATAATTCAATGGCTGTAAGTTTTTTTTTCAAGAATAAACAATTATAAACAGAACGACTCAGAAATCTATCTATATTCTTTTTTCATTTTAATATACTTTCATAGAAATGTTTCTGTTATGTCACAAAAAACTATTTTCTTTATGTCAAAAGTGTCATGCTTATACATTAATTCCATAGTTAATATATACTGACCCAACGGATCATGGGTAGTCTAGTATATATGTTATCTGTTCTTGTTTGCAATACTTTTGAATGAATTCAATTATTTATACGAAACTGCATTTTTACCTAAATGCGAGTTGGGAATAAAAGTAAAAGAAAATAAAATAAAAATAATACAAAATAAAACTGAGACTGACGGTTTTTTTGCTTTTTTTTTAGTTTTCATCCTGTCATTAAAAGTATGAATTTCATTGGAGGGTCATCAGTAAAAACCCTTTCAAACATAAGCTTTCATCAATCCCAAAATACTTTAGTTGAAATCAACCTTTGAAAAAAAAAAAAAAAAAACATCAAGTATTGCATTGTGGAGCCTGTCACAGAATGTTTTTAAATAAGAAAACATTGATGATCTTGTTCAAAATTATTTCATCCCGGAAACTCACAATCAGAGTACTTTAAAAGTGGCAGTCAATGTTGACATAAAGACATTGTAGGCATCATTTAAGTGTCAATCACATAGCTCAGTGGGTAAAATTAGATGGTTATAGGCTTGGGATGGATGCTAGTTTGACCGTACTGAACAGCTGTGATACAGTGAAACAATCTGTCTGTGATATCACACACACATACACACACACGAGGGATATTCCAAAAGTAATTTATCCTATTTTGTAATCCACCTGAATGGATCAGAGGGGATTGCAAATTGAATTGTTATGATGATTGAACTCATCCATTCATGACCTGAAAGTTTCATCTCTCTGTTGCAGATATTGACAGTGTGAGACTAAGAAAGCATATATACATCATTCAAACACGGTAGTGTTTGAATATATGATTAAGTGGCAGTTTCAGTCATTTAGAATTGCTTTAAAGCTTCACCACTCACTCACTTTTTGACCAGATTTCAAACATTGCAGTTTATAGATCACCTTCTCAGCTATATTGTGAGAAAAATGTTCAATTTTCGTCCAGTAAAACAAGTTATGATAAATTTATTGGTGTTCAAAATCGTAAACAAATGTATCGAGGTGAGCGACGTTTTTATGACTGGTTTTCATAGCAAGCAGGTTGCTTCAACTACTGTTGCTACCAATCCACCACTCTTTCGAAAAGAGAAATAACAAATGAAACAGAGAGAATGAAGGGAGATAGTTGGGGTGATTTTTTTTGAAGCAGACGAGTGCCGTACATTGTTATTACATACAGTGCCGGCAAAAAGAAAGTCCGCACTTGTAATTTTTTTAAAAACTGCAAATTTAAGCTAAATTTAATGTAACTGTTTAAACAATTATACCTCATTTGATTCGCCTTTCATTCCTCAATAATTTTACCTATTCATATTTGATTTTTAATGAAATATTCTAGTGTTCAAGTCAATTTAAAAAAATAACTTCAAATTGAGGAGGCAACAAGAAAGTCGCAGCAACAAATTCGCTTAAAACTAGCTTAAATTATCACCCATAAATCAGTTGAAAATATCCACAAACAGGCAACAAAACATCTCTAATCATCATTGTCGTTGTTCCAGGTTATACAACATAACATTTAGTCCATGTGCCAAGACTTTCTCTTAGTGATCGTCAGGAGCTCATTAATCTCCACCTTTCTGGTTTATCCAATCGAGAAATCGGTGCAGATTGAAATGTGATGAGAAAACGCTATGAAAGATTGTGCAAAAGCACGAAAACACCGGCAGTGTTCGTGATGCCCCTAAATCTGGTCGTACTAGAGTTACTTCTAACAGAGGAGACAATGCTATCAAGATCCGTAGCCTAAGAAACAGATTTGAAACAGCTTCCCAAATCCAATAACAGTGCAATCTTGTTAAAAAGTGCTCTCTTTCTACTGTCAAGAACAGATTAAAGGAATTTAATTTGAGAGGATATGTTGCAAGACACAAGCCAATGATTTCTGTAAACAACAGAAAGCACCGTCTGGATTTCGTCAAATGCAATGAAGATCATGACTCTTCATATTGGTCAAAAGTGCTATTTATGTCCGTCAGAGGAAAGACGAAGAATTTAATCCTAGGTGCTCAGTGTCAACGCTGCAAGGTGGTGGAGGTTCAGTTTTGGTGTGCAGCATTATTGGTACCAATGGTCTAGGGCCTATAGTTCGCTTGCAAGGTCGAATTAATTCAACCAAGTACATTAATATGTTGACTGAGCATTTTCTACCCTACTTTGGTTGGAATTTGGATGATAATCCCATCTTCATGCAGGATAATGCTCTCATTCATGCAGCTGACAATGTCAAGAGGTTCCTGGAAGAGCATGATATACCGTGTTTGGATTGGTCTGCACAATCTCCAGACCTCAATCCTATCGAAAACTTATGCCATTACATCAAGCAACAGCTACGCAATGATAAAACTTCAAATTTGGAAGAACTTTGGACAAAAATGAAGGAAAAGTGGGATGCTCTTTCCCCGGAGTATTGCTGCAATCTAATTAAAGGAATTCCCAAAAGATTGCAGGCTGTCAAATTGCAGAAGGGCTATGCTACTAAATATTAACTAGTTCATTGTGTTCCTGTTGCATTTGTGTTGCATTAATGTCCTAAAGTTACATTTAGATAACAATTTTCCATTGTGAGGACTTTCTTTTTGCCTCCTCAATTTGAAGTTATTTTTTTAAATTGAACACAATATTTCAGTTAAAAGTCAAATATGAACAGGTAAAATTATAGAATAAAAGACCAATCAAATGAGGTATAGTTTGCTTAAAACAGTTACATTAAATTTAGCTTAAATTTGCAATTTTGTTTTAAATTACAAGTGCGGACTTTCTTTTTGACATGTATATGTATGTTATGTTTATAGGGTCAAAAAAATAAGATTGAAATTAAACAAAGAACAAGTGAATTTGCTGGAAGTCTGGAAAAATCATGGATTACAATAGAAAAATGCGAGCATAAAAAGTAATATGTTTAATCTTAAACATGGAAAAGTAAAGGACTAGTTGTTAAAACTGGAAAAGAAAAGGGCAAGATATTCTAGTAAATAATATAATAAATTTATAACTTAAAATATTGCAGCATTAAGAATTTTTTTTAATTCAATTTATATTATACAATCAATTCTTAATGCTGTAATATTTTAAGTTATAAATTTATATTTTTTACGTGAATATCCTGTCCTTTTCTAGTTTTAACAGCTAGTCCTTTACTTGTCCATGTTTAAGCTTAACTATATTACTTTTCATATATATTATATAAAAACGAAGATATTGCTTTATTTTTGAACTTCACACTTTGGCAACAGTTATATGAATCGGCTGACTGAACGTTTCACCTTTCTATTAATATTTATTGTTCATAAAATATTTTACTATATTAAGAGATTAATTTTTCAGTGATTAGCGCCCATCTCCCCAATAAAGGATAAGTATCTTTTAAATTGTTTTTCATTCTATTCATTCTTCGTTCCGAAGCAATATATTCTTTTTTTATGCTAAAACCTTGATATTTGTTTTGGAATTTTTCATTTTCTTTATTTCTAAAAACCTTATTCACTCCAAATCAGGATATTACCTTTCACCGACCAAAAATCTCACACAAAGCCAACTGATGACCTTTTATTTCCAGACAATGTTTAACTTTTAAGAACTTCTTAAACAGGCGAAATGAAACAAAGTAATCTTATCAGATTCCCCGATTCTTTTTCTGCCCGTCTTATTAATATCCTAGTCAATAAACATTTTTTTTTCTTTTTCATAAAGGAGTCACCACTTATCAAGGCCTGGAGGCTACTCGAAGATAAAGGTTAATGAGTATACAGTAGTCAATGGGAAAATGCTGTAGTAATCGCCAGTAGTGGAAATTTGGTAAATTGAATTACTTAAGGGGATGGCTCATCAAGAAGTTGTTTACGTTTGAAGACGATCATATTGTAGTCAATTGGAAAGCAGGTAAATGGAACAGAGTTCCACACGTGTGCAGTTCTAAGAAAGAAGCTTTGTTCATGGAATCTATGTTTAGGTTTAGACACAGATAAAGAGTGGGTGATATTATTGATAGTGGTTTCAGATAGACGAGTGTTTTTCGTGAAAGTTAGGCCAGGGGTATCATAGATTGGAGCTCAGACATAATTTATAAAATCTTTTGTGTCAAACATGATTGGAAAGGAATGTGAATTTTGTTAACACTTTCATGGATGGCATTTTTTTTTTTTAATGGAGGGGGGGTCACCATGTAGTTATTCATGGTATAAATATATGCCTATACCACCAAATACAGTGTCGTGTAATACCAAGGACAGATTCTATTTCAATCATAGATAGGATACTAGCATATACTAATAATAATTTGCTGTTTTGTTTGTTTTGTTTTTTTTTTACCCATTCTTGCTTTAAACTTGTCTGGTGATGTTGTCTTGTGAACATTTAAGGATATTATTATTGTCATTCGTGCCAATTGAACATTCCTGATTAATCACCAACACCTGATCACATGAAACCTTAACAAAATTGATTGATTTCAAGCTTGATAGGATCCGTTTACACACGTAAGGCATAACAGAGATTCGGTGTTAGCTGTAATACAAATCCGGTGTTCACCATAGAACTGTCTCATATTGACACAGACTCAAATTGAGGAACAAATATTCAATTATCGATTTACCCACACACATTCAGCATCATATTCGGTGTAATGTCGATTTTACAAGCTGGCATATGTTTGGCTTTTAAAAAATATTTTAAAATTAACCTATCTCTGGCCAGGTCTTTATACTTCAAATCCATTTTTATAATTTCCTCCCACGTTTTCCTTCGCCTTGACTTGTTAATTGAATCTACTAAAATGTTCTACATCTGCTGACCCTTGAACTCTTGTCCATTGTTTCAACATGCCATCAAAGTCTCTTTATACTGTGAAGATTTAATCTTCCTCTTAAGTCATCAGATCTAAGCTTAACTTTAAGAATCACATTAGACATCCGTCATATCAGTTCCTCACCAAGTCCTCCATCTCTTAATGTCTTTCTCGGTCCTGCATATGACCTTAAACTATATCCATTGCTCCCAGGTCCACTCTGACCCGGACTGGTAGTACCTGTTAGGGGCCCAACTATGGGTTAAATAGAAACCGACTTAAAAAAAACAACACAAATATACTATTAAAAAATTGTTCTTCAATGTCTTTCTCATCCTGTACGTTCTGTGGTTTGGTTGTTTTGTTTTACGTCATATCAACCGTTTTCGGGTTACTTAATGCCGAATCCAGTTATTTTGGATACAGTTGTTATGATTCAAGTTGTTTTTATATCTTTAAATATTTATTTTTAGAGTTTTTTTTTTAGTTGTTTTATGGCATATCAACCCTTTTCATGTTATTTAATGCTGAATCTAGTTATTTTGTAAATAGTATTCATGTTGCATCGAGTTATCTTGTAGAATATTTTTATTCTTCAAGCTCTTTGTATCTTCAATCGCTAGTTTGTAGTGTTTGGTTTGGTTGTTTTGTAGTGAATTTTATCGTTTTTGTTCCCTGCTCTGCAGAACACGAGTTTTACAATGGGAGAGGGAAAAGGTTTACAGTATTAATGTTTGGTACATTTTAAATTCGGAAACCAGTCAGGAAGTGGGGAAAGAGAAAGAGAAAATGGGAAGAAGGAAAAGGGGTTGTTTTTGTTTTTGCAGAACATAATTAAGTTTTGCAAAAGGAAGTAGAAAAATAAAAAGCATCAAAGGTGCATTTCGTCTCAGGAAGCCAATATCTTCACAGCCTGATCTGGTAGCACCAGAATTATTAATGAATATATAATGTGTCTTTCTCATCCTGTATGTTCTTTGACTTCCGTCCCCCGCCCCCAAACATATTTTATAGAGTAGGACTCACTTTCACGACTCTCGTTTTTATTAAGAGTTGAAAATGAAAAGAATAAAAATATTGGAATAGTCCATAATAAACAAAGGGGTACATGACAAAGAGTAATACTATTTAACCAACACTAGAGATAGAAAGAGAATATATAATTATGAATTGTAAATTTTTTTTTTTTTTTTCCACAGTGGTCACCACTTATCAAGGCCTGGAAGCCACTAAGGGATAAGGGTTATTGCAAGTACAGTACACACACACACATTGGTGTTTCATGCTTCTGCAATCATCAGTGCAGGAAGTGACAATTGTCACTGATCAAAGACTTCTGACCCTGCACGAAGCCACCTTTGATTATTAGAAAGGAACATTACCCTTGGGCCACAGTCAACCGCCATGAGAATCAAGAGAAATTTAACATTTATGTAGCCAAATATGGACATAACGTTATTAAGACGATATATAGTGATCTAGTGACCAAAAATCACAATCTTGCACAAGGCCATTCGACTGCTTTTATTTTCGAGACAGTGCTCAACTTTTTAAAAACTTACTTTTTAATGGGGTGAAATACAAAGTTATCTTATCGGATTTTCCTAGTTAGACCTAAGTAGCATTAAATTTGATGAATAAGTATTTGATTCTGACTAGCCAATCAATTTACATAAATTATCAATTTGTGTCATTTGCAAACAAAATTCGAAAATAAGATCTATTTCAACAAAGTTATTACTATATCTGGTGAAACATTTTCAAGAGAAAAAGGGTAAAATGAGAGAGTAAAAAGAAAAGAACAAGTAAAGAGAGAGAGTCGGGTTGAAGTTGAGACAGAGGAAGAAGAGGGCTAAAAATTGTGTGTGTGTGTGTGTGTATATATATATATTATATTATATATATACTAGCAAGCCGCCCGGCATTGCCCGGTTATAAAATACACTTAAATATGATATTTTGATTAATGCAGACTTCATAGTTATTATACTAGCCTGAGTGCCCAGCGTTGTCCGGGTGTTTGGAGGTGTCAAAAAAAAAAAAAAAAAGTGGTAATAGGCAGGCAGGCTGGAACCCGTGACGTGAAGGCAGAAAAGAAAGTGAAAGAAAACCTGACGTCTTACCCCTACTCCATGACGCGACCGAAAGTGTAAAACGTTCAAATTTAACGTAGTCTATCAAAAAGATGACTTGCAGAAATGGCGTTGCTTTTAAACCTCCCACAAAGGTTGTTTTTAATGTGTGGGGAAAAGCAGACCCCCCCCCCAAAAAAAAAAAACATGGGGGCACTCTGGCAGTATCCAAATAAATAGTAATTGTCTGTATGAAGGGTTTCCCCTACATTGATCAAAGAGCAATTACAGAACTGATATTACCCGGCTCGAGAGCCAGGCATTGGCGGTGGTGTTCAAATAGTTTCAATCAAAAAAAAGATAGAGACAATGTCCATTTGCAAATCTGAGATATTACGATATGGAAAGTATAAGAAAACTTCTCACGGAATTTAACTGAGAAGGCGAGAACCTCGATTCAAAAAGCCTTTTGTGGACATACACAAACACATGCGCCGATTTTGCCTTTTATATATTAGACTAGCGGGAGTGCTCAGCATTGCCCGGGTGTTTGGAGGTGTAAAAGAAAAGAAAATTTTGGGGAGTCAGGTAGGCTCAAAGAGAAGTGAGAATGGTTATAACTTCAAATAAACTGTTTTGCAAATTATCTGATCCTACAACAAATCCGAAAAATAAGCAAATTATCTGATCCTACAACAAATCCGAAAAATAAGCAAATTATCTGATCCTACAACAAATCAGAAAAATAAGCAAATTATCTGATCCTACAACAAATCCGAAAAATAAGCAATTTATCTGATCCTACAACAAATCCGAAAAATAAGCAAATTATCTGATCCTACAAAAAATCTGAAAAATAAGCAAAAAAATTTTTTTTAAAAAGTAGACATAAAACAAGAAACGCACTTTAATCAAAGCTACACAAAAATTGTTTAGCAACAAATTCTTTAGCAACAAATTCTTTAGCACCAAAAGTAATTGTGTATTTACACAATTTCATAGTAAGAATGTGTATTCTTCAATCAAAGAATGACTCATTAGAATTTGCTAAACAACGTTAAGACATGCACCCCCCCCCCCCACACACACCATTTTATTTTGATTGTAGAGAATTCAAGATCCAGTCTGTGCAAGAATGCAAGTTCCATTGCCAAATATTTGCGATTCAACCATTATTTTTGACATTTCTGCCACATGCCATGCATAACTACTTTCATCTTTAATTTAATGAAATTGTTTTTCATTTTATGATATTTACTTTGCCGTTTATTTTGCTTCAATGTCATCATAACCGTTTTTTTATCCAAAGTTATAAACTTTGGTATCAGGTGGCTTGTTACTGATGCACACCATGAAAATGTCAAACTGAGTAAAGAAAAAATATATAATTTCATTAACTTGTTTCATAAAATACTTTGTTCGAATAGGAATTATTTTCAAATCAAAGGATAGTAACTCTGAAGACTAATATAGAGTTATGTCCCTTTGTTTTAAATCTTGGAAGTAAAATAACAAAACGGTAATCTCTCAATACAGGCCAATAAGTCTCCTGTGTGTCATGAGTAAGTTGCTGGAATCCATATTAAATAAAGAAGTAGTCAACCACCTCAGCAGAAATAACCTTAGTGACACGCAATATGGTTTCTGTTCTGCTAGATCTCCAGCAGATGTGCTAATGGTTATATCTCATAGGATTAGTGAATCTCTCAACAAAAGCTTCCTTTCTAGGGCAATTCCTCTTGATATATCAAAGGCCTTCGATAAGGTACGGCATAAAGGCCTACTTCACAAGATTTCCAGCTATGGTATCACTGGAAATGTTTTCTCAATTATAAAATCATTTCTCTATGATAGGCTCATAAGAGTAGTGGTAGATGGGCATAAATCTGAGGCCCACAGTATTAATGCTAGAGTCCCTCAGGGGTCCATACTGGGTCCAACTCTCTTCCTGATCTACATCAATGATCTCCCTAAACACATACTTAAATCATTCATTGACATCTATGCTGATGACACGACCATCTATGCAACACATCAAAGGCCGTAAATGACAAATTTCTCTGATTCTCTCCCCTCTGATCTTGAGCGCATGGTACAGTAGGGGAAGAGGTGGCTGGTTACTTTTAATGCATCTAAACCAAGCTCCTATCATTACATCATCAACGCTCTTATCCCCATCTGGCATCAACTGAAATGGATGGCTCTCGTCTTGGGAAGGCTCCATGTTTTGACAATCTTCCGGGTTTGACCTTTACTCCTTATCTGAAGTGGAACACGTACATCAAGTCTGTTGCTAAGGTCGCTGGGAAAATGGTGGGATCCTTCTACCGCTCCAGAAGATATCTCACTACTGATGCAATTCTCTATCTATATAAAAGCCAAGTACGTCCAATGATGGAGTACTGCTGCCACATCTGGGCAGGAACTTCTAAAAACAGCCTATCCTGCCTTGACAGAGTACAAAATAAACTTTGTGGTTTAGTGGGGGATGCCCTTTTCTCTTCACTGCAACATCTTTCCCACAACAACAAGAGACGTTGCAAGCCTGTATTTGTTTTATCGTTATTTCCATGGCAAGTGCTCGTCCGAGCTCCAATCTCTGGTCCTCCCCTGCCAACCTTTCATGAAAAACACCTATCTAGCTGAAACCACTGTCAATAATTTTCCCCACTCTTTATTTGTGCCTAAATCAAAACGTAGATTCCATGAACAAAGCTTCTTTCTTAGAAGTGCACGCCTGTGGAACTCTCTTCCATCTGCCTGTTTCCCATCTGACTACAACTTGGATGTCTTCAAGTCCAACATAAACAAATTCCTGATGAACCGCCCTCTTAAGTAAGAAACTTTATCAAATCTCCAATACTAATGATTACTACGATACTATCCCATTGATTACTCAGTAATTTACTGTACACACAATAACCCTTATCCCCGAGTGGCTTCCGGGCCTTGATAAGTGGTGACTTCTATGTAAAAAAAAAAAAATCGACACTTGCATTTACTTATCTCTACATACATTTTCATAAAGTAAAGGTCTGTTTAAGACAGATGTAAGAGGGGCATGATACATGAAAGAGAGCGCAAAAAACATAATCACTAGAGGTAATTTCACATAAATGACCTGAATATAATCGAAATGCATGTACTTCCAGGCTAGCCACAGAATGCATGGGCTATTTAGAAAATGGAATTTATTTTCTATGCTTGCAAATTATACTTGATATGAATTGTGCGGTGAATAGAAAACGAGCTATGCTGAGCTGACTAAAAAAGACAGATTAAATATAAAGTTGCGAATGATAGTTCCAACCCATGCGTCAAATTCATAAAAACCATGCCAAAATATAGAATAGCTCAAAACACACCAAAAAGAAACCAAGCCTCGATTTCCAATCTGACACTACACATGCGAGAGTCTTTTATACTTCAAACTTCTAACTTTTGGAGAGTAATCATCCAAGAGTAATAACTTAAATATCATTCAAGGGAAATAACTGAATATACTTCGATAACACCAACATAAAAGATACTTTTTCATTTTAGTTCGTTTCTTCATTACACGATTCTTAACGTCAAATGAATATTATTATTAAAAAATTTTATATGATTATAACAACTGACATCTACATAAAAAAAAAAGTGTAAATAAAATTTGAGTACAATTTCGAGATTTGGTTTGGTCTGCGGATAAGGGAATTTATTTGGTCAAAAAAAAAAAAAAATAACTTACAATTGCAAATTTCAATGTTACAGAAGTAAAATTGAAAATCTGCTGAAATCATCTGATACAAGAAGTGTGTGTGTGTATGTGTGTGTGTATGTATGTATGTATGTATGACGGAGAGCACAGATAGAAAAGAGGAAAATTAAGGCAAAAGAGTGAAATAAATCAGAAATAGATATAAATAAGAAAAAAAAAAAATGATAAAAAAGATATATACAAACAATATATATATATATATATATATATATATATATATAAAGGATGAGCTATTTGTACAATTTCAGATGTCTCTGTTTAGCTCATTAGTCAAGCGATCCAAGATGACACATTATGTGGTTTCTATTCTGAGGCACAGGTTCGAATCACAGGTATGAGTCTCAGATTTCACCTTTGTTCGTTTTGCTTTGTTCTGTTTCCCAAGCCCTGTGCATTAAATTAATTGTTTATTTTATGATATTACCAAACAAATATTAGCATCAAATGAACAGTATCTATTATAATAAAGTCATATTCCTGTCTGTTATTTCACAATTGGATTAATATGAATAAAAGTATGCTGTTTCACAAATTAATTTTCATACTAAAAACAGGCCTCTATATACTTTTATGCCAGCATGATTTCTATATATAGTATTTATTTGAAGAAAATTATAGTCAAGAAGTTATGTAATTTGCATATTACATTAAAAAAATCTGTGATTAGTTTCATGTCATTGCTTGTTGTAATAGAATTATTTTAATTGTTCTATTTAGAAATATTATACAAAGTTGATTTAATTTATTTTTAATTTAATGTATTTTGAATTAATGTTATTACCGACACCAACTCCATCATTAAAAACGGAAGTAAGTTTATTTAAGCTACGAGTTATTTTCCGCTTGATCTTTATAGACGAAGATGGCTATGTTTTATGCTTCCATGAATTCAAAATGTGGTCTAATTTCAGGAAAATCGTACGACGTTAGGATATTAAGCATATCTTAAATAGTATGTGACTAAAACCTCCACTCAGCAATATTTTAACCTGGCAACGCCTGATTTTACATATATATACACACACACACACACACACATACATACACGAGTGAAAGTGATTTAATTACACATAGACAAGCAGTATTTATGCGTGAAATTTTTCAGTATTCATTTCTTAGCAGATAAAAATTATCTGCATCAAATAATAAAAATAAGAAATTAAGGAAAAAACAGCAAGAAACTAAGAAATTCTTCCACCAGGAAAAATGCCAAAAAAGATTTTTTTACAGACATTTAAAGATGGAATCTACTAATTTCTATTTCCAAACATAAACTCTTGAAATACTCTGATACCCAAGAATGCCAACGAAATGGTCTCCAAAGAATCTTCTGATCATTTCTTCTTTATAATAAAAAAGATTGTATTCGAAAAATCTATGTGGTGTGCATGGTGTCGCTGAAAAATATTAACTTCTTTCTATGACAACTTTAGATTTAAGGGAGATTGTGTCAGAGTCATCTTCCTTTTGACAATTAAAAAGGGACTTTACTCCCTTTTCCTGTTTTGTGTTGTTTAGTTTTCTCTGACTGCAAGAACTTCGACACCAGGGTTGGAAACTGGGATTGAGAAGTTAGCACCCCAGAGGAAGGGAACCGACCTGCAAAATGTGCCTGGGTTGTCCCATCGACATTCCCTGGTAAGAGCGCCTCAAGCGATTAACTTGAAACTAACCCCTTCTCAAAGAGAGAAGGCAAAGGGTGGACCTCCTAGAATTGCACAAAACTAAACTCCCACCATAAAATCAACAGGTATTAGATCATTACAGGAATCCTCTAATCTCTTGATTTTGGGATAAAAATTCTTGTTATCTTTGGATTGTTTGTTTCAAAATTGGTGCATTTTTTTCACAAAATTTGGCATAGTGTTATGTAACCATGAATGATACAAAAATCTGTTCGAGCTAGATTTTTTCAGAAAAATTTTTGTTTGACCCTCCAGGAAGCTGAAAATAACATTTTAGCAAACATCTTAAAATTTCTTGTTCAAAATCCACCAAAAGTTAGGATGAATGGTTATTTACATAAAATGAATGTGATTCCAGGAAAACTGACACCACCCCTCCATTGAAAATAATGTACTTTTTTTCCCCAATTACCTAAAAACGTACAGTTATCATTTTTCCCACAAAAGTTGAGACTCAATTATTCAAAAAAATTTATTTTTACTGGATCTTTTCTCATGATTTTTTAAATTAATACTAACTTCGACATGACAGGTAGCTATGTAATGTTTTCGTCTGGAATGAGTTGGTGTAAAATATCATCCATCAACACAAGCACCGAAAATACAACACGGCATCACAAATAATATTTTCTCCCAACGGCCATGTTGAATATGTTTTCTTCAGAACACGAGACGGTCAGAAGAAAATTATGGATGATGAATCTTTTTCTGAATAAATTTCAAATATATTTGTTGACTTGAAACTTTGTAAATCATAAATGAATTTTGTTGGGTATTTTTTATGATTTTCTCTGCTGAACACAATCGGCCAATGACATTTAGAATTTCTACCTCACTTCAAAGTCCCAAAAACATTCTTGTCATTCAATTGATTAACGAGATGATCATAATTGTTGACCGATTTTTTTTTTTTGGGGGGGGGAGTAAATAGAACTATTTTATTGTCAGTTTATAAAAATATTTAAAAAAAAAAATTAAAAAAAAAACAGAGAGAGAGAGAGAGAGAGAGAGAAAAGGACAGAGAGAAAAGAACAGAGAGAAGAAAAGAACAGAGAGAAAAGAACAGAGAGAGAAAAGAACAGAGAAAAAGAAAGGGAGAGAGAGGAAATGAATAATGTGAATAAATTCGTCCATTTCGATAATCTATTTCTACTCAAGTTTCATTGTGATTAAAATTGTTTTACCATCCATCTAACATCTATCCTTGAGACATGTGGGCCTTGGTAAGTGGTGACCCTCCAAGTAAAAAAAAAAAAAAAAAAAAAAAGAAAGAGAGGTATGATCTTGAATAGACTCCAAACCCACCGGATTATAATTCCCAGATTTTTATCTGGAGTTATTTCATAGATAATATCTTTGGTTGAATTGCAAATTTTATTAACGATTCCATGTGTGGAATTTTGGTGGTGGTGGTGGTGGTGGAGGGGGTCATTGTGTTCATAAGTACAATTTTAAAGGTTACCACTTTCTCACTATTTGACATCTGCATACAGTAGTGCAGTCACTGCAGCAGGTGTCCCCCAAGGCATCCTAAGTTACACTTGATACCTGCATGCACGTGTATCTGAAACCAAGCCTGGCACATGGCCAAACCAGCGAACATTGCATTACAAATATCCTGAACCAATTTTACAATTGAGATAAGCCTCTTGTGTTATATTGGGAAATCAGATATCAGATGAATAATAGATTCTTTATTTCAAGTGTATAATTTGGAAGGGGGGTAGTGAGAAAACGGCGTTACTTGTAGTATGTAGCCAAACGTGTGATTTTTACTTGGGGGACGGCGTGGGGGTTAGAGAAGGAAAAAAAAAAGCAAAACCAATTGGAATGGTGCCACAGGTGAGGAATTCTTTTCACTTAGTTTCCGATTTGCAGGAAATGTGCAACGATTGAACGGAGAGGAAATAAAATGATTTGAAGCTGGCGATGAAATGAGGTGGAGGCGGTTTGAAGATGAAGATGAGCAAATTTTGATGAAGGTGGAAAAAAAATGGGCAAGCAAGCATGCGGGGGTTTATGAGGCAAAGTGGAAGTGAGGTCAAGTGATTGCATTCAGTCAGTATGCACCCAGGGGGCATGGAGCTGCGGAAACTAGATTGAAGTGTGCGTGCCTATTTGGGAAGGTGGGGGATACTTAAGCTTCACTCTCACTCGCAGCAATTAATCATGGAAAATTCGCTTGGTCGACTCAAAATGTGGAGGAAACAATAAGTTGAAAAAAAAACTTTTTGAATGTGAGAGAGAAGAGATGGGAGAGAGTGGAAAGAGAAGGGAAAAAATAAAATGCAGGGGCGGGGAGAGGGTAAACCCAGTCTTTTATAGTTTTTAATAGCTACTAGTTTTGTTTACCCGGCGTTGCCTTAGATAAAAGAATCCAAAATATAACAATGTTCATAGCTTTTTTATAATAAAATGTTTTTAAAGTTTTATTTTTACCCATAAATCGAGTAGAACAGAAATAAATTTCTAGGTTTTAAAACTTCTTAAATGTTATTAAACTACTAGATTGTGTCTGCGAAATTGTCTATGTTGCAAATATTAAGATAGAGCGAAAAAAAAAAAACGAAAATTAAGATATTAATATTTACATATTAAATCTAATTTACAAAACTCACTATGTCTGTCTCCATATTTTCAAACTATCTCTTCCAAAATTAAAAGTCGCAGAGCGGTACTAGGGGCCTTAAATGATTAGATTTTTTATGGACCGTTTTTTATGGGTCTTTAGCCGGTTAAAATAATTAAAAAAAAAAAAAAATGGTCAAAATTGAAAAAAATCATTTCATCTTAGTTTATTTTTAATCAGTTGATATGCATGTCACGTTTGTACAGCTTTGAATGCTACAGTTTTGCTGCTGATTTCGATTCTTTTTTTTTTACTTTTGAAATCACGACTCTATAATAATATATACGAAATCTGCACAAATTAAAATATCTCTCTCTCTCTATATATATATATATATATGTTATATTCCTAAATACTTAGGAAATAAAGACAAACGTGAGTTACACCGAGTGGTATGTGTAATGGGGTTTATTTATAATACAGAAACGTAAGGCTGCTCGCCTAAGGTAAATAGAAGTACATAGTAACAAGTATGGGGAAGAAAGTCTGATAATCAACACGTAAGACTATCCGTCTTACTGCGACTGCTTGTCTGCCGCTGTCTGCCAAACAGTCCAATATATATATACAGTTTGTAACCGGTGTATAGCCAGTTATGTTCCTTCACAACACCTCCCCCTGAAGCTGAAATCTTCCTGATTTTAGCTTAAATACCTCTTCCTTTTAGGGTCAGGGCTTAATCTCCTGGTAACTTTTCTCTTTCTTGCGCTTTTCCTTCTGGTCAGCGTTACCCGGGGTAAAGGTTTCTGTCCAGCCCGTATGGTCGGTTCAGGCGAAATATTCATTGTTTGCGGTACACACGCTGGTTTTGGTATATCAAAAATATCGCACAATGTTTCCATTGGTGTCTCTTCCACATTTGGAGACAGTCTGGGACGTATTTGATTTCTGTGTCTTTTGCAGACAAAACTTAATCCTTGGATGGTATAGACCATGCTCCCAATCCTTTTTTTGATAATACCTTCAACCCACTGATTTCGTCCATTTTGAAAATTTTTGAAATATACATTTTCACCTGGGGAGAAGCACTTGGTATTAAGGTTTTCTTTTTTGAAAACTTTCTTTTTCTCTGGTAGCAGCCTATCGAAGACAGATCTTATCTTTCTTGCAAACATTAGCTCAGCCGGGGAAGAATTGACATTATTATTAGGATTTGGTGTCACCCTGTAAATTGCTAAAAATGTTTGAATACATTGTTCGTCTGTGTCCGTAGTAAGATTTTTCTTAAGTGCCCTTTTAAACGTATCTACAAATTTTTCGGCCAACCCATTCGATCGTGGATGGTACACAGGTGTTGTCATATGTAGAATATTTAGTGAGTCACAGAATTCTTTGAATTCATGAGCAGTAAATGCTGTTCCATTATCGCTCACTAAGGTTTTTGGCACTCCAAAACGGCTAAAAATTTCATTAAGCGCACTCACAGTGTTTTTTGCTGTTGGATGTCTAAACTTAAATATTTCTGGCCATTTTGAAAAAGAATCTACAATAATCAAGTAAAAATAACCATTTATAGGTCCCGCATAATCAATATGCAGACGTGACCAGGGTAGGTCCGTCTTTGGCCATGGCGTCGTTTTTACTGGAGGATCTCGAGCTGCTAATTGACATCCTCTGCATGTCTTGACACATTTTTCAACTTCCTTGTCCATACCAGGCCAGTACACATATCCTCTCATAAGGGATTTCATTCTCGAAATGCCCGGATGACCTGTATGAAATTCCTTCAGAATTTTCCTCTGTAACGTTAGTGGAATTACGATCCTCTCACCATACATGAGCACATCTTCACAGATGGAAAAAGGCGTTGTTTGATCTACCTTTTTATTTTTTTTTATCCATCCCAATTGATTTTTCATTTTCTTAATGAAAATGTCATTTACTGCCTCTTTTTTTATTTTTTCGAAAGTTACCGGAAGTTCACGTATCATATTACACATTGAACTTGTACATTCACTTTCGTCTTTAAGCGCAGCAATTACCGTTTCTTCGAAACTTTCGCTTCTTTTAGGGATCAACCGTGATAATGCATCTGCGTGTCCTAACTTTTTTGAGGATACATGTTCCATCTTAAACTGATAGTTTAAGAGGGTTACAGCCCATCGCTGTAATCGATTCGCAGTATGTGTGGGAATGCCTTTCTTTGATCCAAATATGGTAAGTAGGGGTTTATGGTCGGTTTGCAAAATAAAAGATCGTCCATGGAGAAATCGATTGTACTTTGTAATTCCAAATATTATCGACAGCGCCTCTTTTTCAATTTGGCTGTAATTTTTCTCCGCTGCAACCAACGTTCTTGAAGCATGGGCGATAGCTTTTGTCCTACCATCCTCATACTTGTGAAGTAATACAGCGCCAACACCGTAATCACTGGCGTCCGTTGCTAGTATTAGTTCCTTTTCTGGATTGAAATGTGCCAATGCTAAGTCTGACAGTAGACATCTTTTGATATTTTGGAAAGCAGATTCACATTCCTTATTCCAGTTCCATTTAACACCCTTTTTCAGTAACTCGTTAAGAGGAGCTCTTAAATTATGTATGTTAGGGATGTAAATTGCATAGTATTGAACTAATCCCAAAAACGATTTTAATTTTGTCACTGAATCTGGAGCAGGCATCTTTTCAATTGCTTCAGTCCTTTGTGGATCCGGTCTTCGACCCTCTTTGTCGATTATTTGACCTAGATATTTAATTTTTTTCATAAAAAAATCGCATTTTTCTGGGCTCAATTTAAAACCAAATTCCTGTATTCTTTTGAATACTTCTTTTACATGCTTCTTATGATCTTGCAAATTTTCACTTTTAATTAGGATATCGTCAAGGTAGGCCATTGAAAATTCCAACCCTGCCAGCATCGTGTCCATAATTTGCTGGAAAATAGCAGGAGCAACCTTTAATCCAAAAGGAAGCCTCTTTAGCTTAAAAATGCCCTTATGAGTATTTATGCCTAAGTATTTGGAGCATTCATCGCTGATCTTAATTTGCAAGTAAGCATCTGAGAGGTCTATCTTAGAAAAAATTTTTCCTCCGTTAAGCTTAGAGAACAGATCTTCTGCGGACGGAAGGGGATAATTATGGTCCAATAGACAGTCATTTAAACCCGTTGAAAAATCTCCACAGACCCTTATTCTGTTATTTTTTTTCTTTACATACACGGTTGGACTTGCCCAATCTGTGTGGTTAACTTTTTCAATGACTTCCAGTTGTTGAAGTCTATCCAACTCTTTTTCGATTGCGTCCATCACTGAAAAAGGCACATTCCTTTTAGGTTTGAATACTGGAGTGGCATTTTTCTTTAATTCAAATTTTGCCTCTGTCTTAATACAGAGTCCTAGTCCTTCGGCAAAAACATTGGGAAATTCAGTTTTCAAATCCTTCAGGAAGTCTTCCCTTTGGTTTGCTTTTTCTGCAGTTAAAACGTTACAAAACGAATTTATGGGTTTCTCCCATAAATTAAACAGGACAATCCAATCTACCCCAAACAGGCATGTATTCTTTCCTGGTACGACGTACACTTTGGATTTATGAGTCTGGTTAGCGAATGTCACTTTGCATTTTAATTCTCCCTTGAACTCTAATCTTTTGCCGCACACACTTCTCGCCGTCTTTCTGGTTTTCGTTAATTCAGGTCGACCTATCCTTTTTCATATATCTTCATTTATAATACTAATATCTGCACCGCTATCCAGAAGCAATGTAACCAGATGTCCATTTATCCGAACATCAACATATTTCCGTCTTTCGCAGCTTTTTTCTTTATTCATGCGAAGCGTATTTACATTATCGGTCCCTTGTCTTTTCTTCTGGGCACAGTATGTTCCCTTGTGACCTCTGAGACCACATTCATAACATATTTTGTTCCTAAACCAGCAGGTCTTATTGTTGTGTCTTAAACTACCACAACATTTACACTTTAGCTTTGGGTCTTTGTATCCTTTAAGGATCCTGTGTTCTTGGAACCTGGACTTTCTTGTGGTCCCTTGCCTTTTTACTTGCTGCACCTTAAAAATATTTTTCTCTTCAATGCGAGTGTTGTCTTTCTTTATGTTAATCAGACGTTGACACTCTTCAGTGACTTTTTGCAATGTTATGTTAGGATCCGCCTCCATAATTGTTAGGATCCGTGAACGTATATCTTTGTCCCTTGGTGCTGTGAGACCTTGTACAAAGATTAAACATTTAAATTGGTCTGCGGAAATTTCATTCAATTTAAATGATTCGCATAAACAGTTCACAGTGCAAGCATATTCTAGATAGTCTTCAGCTTCTGCCTTCTGAATGTTCAAACATTTGTATCTAGAGTGAAATAGGCTATCCCTTTTATCAAATATTTTCGACAAGGTACTAATTGTTTCCTCGAACGAAACCTCCTCCGGTTTTTTTGGTAGAATTAGATTTGCATACTTGGTGTTTTCATCAGTACCCAGTTTTTGTAGTAGCAGGGTAACTTTTTCCTCATCGGTCCAGTCTAAACATCTTTTCGTAAAAATTGTTTCGTATCTTCTGTAGTATGCAGGGAAAGTAACACCAGTATCCGGGGAGTAACGAAATTCCGTTAGTGAATTTGAAATACCCTCGGCAGAAAAATTAGTCTTCTTCCCGGTCGACGTTAGAATTAGCTTTTCTAAATTCTTTTGCTGTGTCGACATTTGTCGTTGTAGTATGTTTGTTTGTTCTTGTTGTGCCTCTAAAGTTTTTTGTGTTCTTTCTTGTTGTTGTTGCAGCTGTTGCTGTAGCTGTTGTTGTTGAATTTGTTGTTGTTGTTGTTGCGCTAAAAATTGTTGAGTCATTTTTGTCTGTTCCTGGATGCTAAGGGCTAGAGCCTTAGTTAACTCTGCTAATTGTTCCATGTTAGCTTCTAGTACAAAAATGTCTTTTCGAATTCTACACAATAATTCCAAAGAAAAATCGTAAATTTACGTATATCGTAAATTAGTAGCAATATGCAGACACAACACGTTTCAACAAAGTTCATCCATAGTAATTCAACAGGCTTTGTAAAATAATTCTTTTTTTTTTTTTTTTTTTTTTTTTCAACAACGTAAGTTCATACACAAAATATTTCTTACTTCCCACGACAAATAGTTCCAATTATTTATATAAAGGCAATAACAAACAATTAATTTTCCAAAAAAAAAAAATATATGGCTGCCGTTCCCACGTGGCATAAAATGGTACAATAGTCGTTGTATTTATATTTTTTCTTTCGAAACTCGTAATCCTTTAGTGTAGTTTCGAATTCAACTTGCGACCATTTTTTTTTTTTTTTTTTTTTTTTTACTTGTCAAAATAAATATAAATTCCACTTTACCTTGAACATGTTTCTATAATTTCTTGTGAGTTCTTTACGAAGAAAAATCCGTACTTTTCGCTACTTTAGGTAGGAAAAATTTTTAAATTCATTGACGCACGTGGTCAAAAATCCTTGTGTAGTTTGTTTTTTTCGTAAAACAAAAAATCCTTGCATTGTACACAGTCCTTGGTACGGTAATTTATCTCTGTTAAGAGAAAGAACATCCTTTCGTCGCCATTGTTATATTCCTAAATACTTAGGAAATAAAGACAAACGTGAGTTACACCGAGTGGTATGTGTAATGGGGTTTATTTATAATACAGAAACGTAAGGCTGCTCGCCTAAGGTAAATAGAAGTACATAGTAACAAGTATGGGGAAGAAAGTCTGATAATCAACACGTAAGACTATCCGTCTTACTGCGACTGCTTGTCTGCCGCTGTCTGCCGCTGTCTGCCGCTGTCTGCCAAACAGTCCAATATATATATACAGTTTGTAACCGGTGTATAGCCAGTTATGTTCCTTCACAACAATATATATATATACACAGGGTGATCCAAAAAAAAAAACAAAAGCTAAATGAAGGCCATCTAGAACATATGCTGTAGAACGGAGAAAAAAAGGCCAAAGACCCTAGTGTTTTGATGTGATGTTTTGAATATAATAAACTAGTTATGACCAAAGTTTCATTTCATTCGGACAAAACACTAAGAAACGGGGGGCTAATTAGAGTTGGGGCCCGTTTGTGTGTGTGTGTGTGTGTGTGTGTGTGTGTGTGTGTGTGTGTGTGTGTGTGTGTGTGTGTGTGTATCTATATATATATGAGAGAGAAAAAATAAGTTGAGAAAGCATAAAGTTACATAGGAACTTTATTACATTATCAAGACAATAAGGGTTACAGAAAGAGGAATAAGAGAACTCTTTAGCCCATGGCATTTCAAAGCTAAATGCTTCATCAAAAGAGAAGAAAAATCTGTCATCATACAAAAGTAAAGGTAAAAGGACAACACCGATTTTGAAAACCTTCAGATTAGAAATGGAAAATTTTTAGATTAGAAATGGAAAAATTTTTTAGATTAGAAATGGAAAAATTTTTTAGATTAGAAATGGAAAAATTTTTTAGATTAGAAATGGAAAAATTTTTTAGTAATCTAAAAAAATTTTCCATTTCTAATCTAAAATGGAAAAATTTTTTAGATTAGAATTGGAAAAATTTTTTAGATTAGAAATGGAAAAATTTTTTAGATTAGAATTGGAAAATTTTATTTTATAGAGAGCGATATGATAGGAGTAAAAGAACAGAGACATAAAAGAACAAATGCTAAAATATATATATATATATATATATAAGAAAATGAAATACTAAAAAAAAAATTTTTTTAATTTATAAAAATATTGAAAAAACTTTAAAACTTCAAAATATTTCATAATTCAAAAGAACTTACACTAAATTTCTAATAAAAAAAAATAAGTTATAAAAAATAAATCAAGCAGGACAAATCAAGCACAAAGAAGTAAAAGAAACGTAAGAAAAGGAAAACTAAAACTAAGAAAGTGAAAAAGTAAATCAACTCAAGTTGATTAAGTAATTAGCACTCCAGGATAAAATGAGACAGAAGTTAATATCCAGTGTATGTAAAAATAGTCCAGCGAAAGGATTTCATTTCTGTATTGAGTCTGGAAAGGCACTGAAGAAGTATTCCAGATCTGGGCTCTCGAATAGAGAAATATGTAAAATGTATATACATGCATATCAGAAGGGTTTCGAAAAGATTTCAAAGCGGTGCAGCATATTTATATGTACACACACTTTTTTGGTTGTAACGGTTGTAAGTTTGTTTATTTATTCCAGTCAGATGCTAAACTCTGGATAGCTCTTCTCATTTGATAAGCCCATTTGGGGTTCAGATAAATTTTTAATGAGATTGAGCTAAATTTGTTGGTTGCTTTGATTTTTCTTTTAACTTTTATTTTGAATATTCGGATTACTATTCTTATTTTGGTTGCAATATTCACAATGAAACCTCCAACATCCTTAATATTGCCCAAAACATTGTGCATATAAGAATCAAGATGGGAATTGTTGTCCAAATAATTGAACCATAAAGTCAAACAATAATTTTTTTTTTTAACTTCACACAAAGAAAACTTAATATTTAATAACTCAAGTCTACATTTTTTTTTTATTCACAATAAAGTGATCATAAAATAAATTTGGAATATTCCAATAAAACTAATTTGAAGCATAATTGAACTTAAAATTTGGACACTGAAAAACAAATCAAAGAGAAAGAGGAAGAGAGTGTTCAAATTTTACAAAAATATTCCAAATTAAAATGGAATTTTTCATTTTATTTGGATTATTGTATTCTTTTTTGTGTTATTTTCACAACGTTTCCGTCAAAGTAACCTCTGATTAACGACTTGCCACTTTAAGATATCATTCACAAACAATATTAATAATAATAACAATAATATTTATTTACTTTGGTTTAATTTTCTTTCAGTCGAAGTTTTCAAAAATCAAGAAGCCCCTCCTGAGGACTAACACGATCTCTATATGAGATACATAGATATTCAAATATTCCATTAATATTCTCCTTTATATCTAAAATGTTAAGTTAGTAAAGAAGTTAGGAATATTAATTTTCCTCTCCCCAATTGACCCTTTAAATATGTTATAGTATATCAGTCTTGTTGTCTCTTGGTCTTACTGGATTCCAGAACAAAAATTCATCTAATCTAGTGGATTATCCAGCTTTGTGTTGTTACTGGAGGTAACATTACTGAAAAGGTACACCAATCCTCTTGGGTTATCATCTACACCAGGGAGATCATATTTGTGCTGCGAATATGAAATGTGATTTTGAATATTTAGTCAGGGTTAAAGTATCCTCATGCCAGGTTGACAAACCCATATACAGAGGGACACTTGAGAATAATGTCCAGTAGGCATTCAAGTTTCAATCTATATGCACCTACGACGTCACCGCCAGCCGTCATCTCAGGGCCCGGGATCAAATCAGACCACAGTTGGGCCTGTCTACACCTACATGCGATGCATGTCACCACACAAATTCTTTTGGTGACTGGCAAGCAAGATGTCCTCCCACAGAAAGATCTTGCAGAATACAATAATAATAAAAATGCGTAACAAAGTAAAAACAAAAAAAAAAAACTGTTGTATGATCACATACTTGAAACACATTCGAAGAAGAAGTTGAAGAATACTGTTCTAAGAGAAAAATTTGAAGGCGGAGTAATCATGATTTCGGGTTACTTTAGCAAGGTTCGAAAAATATTGAAACAATATAAGGGGGGATAAACGAATGCTTTACATTAACTTGAAGGTTGAATATGAGTCAATTTGTGCATTGAATACTAATCTGTGTTAATCTCTGTAAATTCCTAACTGTGCTTCAAATGGACGTCATAATACCTAGTCCGCTTTACCTTATAGCAAAAGGCAATACAAATATTTCAGCCAGATCGGCCCAGTAGTTTCCAAGAAAACTTCTAGAATGAATATAGTTTTATGGTGACTAATACCTATTAATTCCTAACTGTGCATCAAACGGATACCATAATACTTAGTTTGTTGCACCTTATAATTAGAAAGGTCCATACAAAATTTAAGTCAAATTGGTCCAGTAGTTCCGAAAAAAAAAAAAAAAAAAAAAAAAAAAAAAGTGCAGACAGACAAACAAACAGACCGACAGACTAAGAGAAATATCAATTTTGGAGAGAAATTTACATCAAAATGCACGTTCCCTAGGTTGAACAAGGTTTGCTTCTTTTAACAAGACAATGATCCTACACATGTTGCAAAGCTTAGAAAATTATGGTTAGACGTTCGAACAATGGATCAAGTCAATGTGTAGATTTCAACTTGAGAAACTTTTTAAAGATAACTGAAACTGAGCATACAAATAGATAACATATAAACCTGTATGCGGATGAAGAATGGAAAAATATTGGTCAAGAAGCAAGAAATTCGTAAGGGATTACTAGAAAAACATCTTTATAGTATGTACTTGTCTGAGCTTAAATCTATGGTCCCCTTTTGCCAAATTTTCACAAAAAGCACTTGTTTAGCTACAACCACTATCTGTGCATGAATCTAAATGCAAATTCCATGAACAAAGCTTTTTTCCTAGAATTGCTTGTCTATGGAACTGTTCCACTGGTTTGCTTTCCAGTTAACTATAACATGGTTGCCAAGTTCCTGTTAAGCTGTCCTCTAATTTTACCCAATTTTCACCATTAACAATCACTATGCTGCTAAGTGATCACCGTACACACATTAACCCTTATCCTCGAGTGACCTTCGGTCCTTGATAAGAGGTGACTTCCTTGTCCAATAAAAGCAATAAAAATCTACATACTAGAATTAGCAATAACGGTTACACTATGAAATAGATGATTTTAAAAATGTTTTATTAACTTTTGTGTTATTAATTATTTGTTTGTTTCTTTGATTTTTTTTTTAATCGTTTTCGGTAAACGCTTAAAATATATGAAATGTTAGCAGCAAAAAATTCATTAAGCCGTGTTAGAAATACATAAAGGAACATGTTTTGCAATGCATTGTAAATTTTACTATACAGAAATCGCTTGAAACAATACATGAAGCCACTTGATGTAAGGGGCTAACAAGAACGAAAGATGATTATCACAAAGACAGGAGATGCTTATTGACCTCAGTCTTGAAAAGACCAAGGCTGTATGCAGAAGGAAAACAGGGAGCAGGAAGGGAGTTCCACAACCTTGCAATTCTTAGAAAAAAGATATGAGAATAAGAAACTACAATTACAAACAGTGAATTGATGGAGTCCTCTAGACCAAAGAGTCAAATAAACTGGGGGAAAAAACTTGGAAGTTTCTTAAACTTTTAACCTTATGTACATAAAACAACTTTTAATTCAAAGATTTTCGTTGAAAAACTCGTTTGTTTTAAGTCAATTTTTCTCTTGCAATGACAACATTAGGTTGCTTGCACTGATTTATGCTGATCTCATTATTGCAGAGAGAGAAAGCAAAAGAACCAGCAGTGACGGGTGAGAGAAAGAGAGAGGGAGAGAGAGAGGAGAGGGGTTTGAAATAAAGAGTTATGAGAGAGAGAAAGAGAGAGTTATGAGAGAGAGAGTTATGAGAGAGAGAGAGTTATGAGAGAGAGAGAGAAAGCAAAAGAACCAGCAGTGACAAGAGAGAGAGGAGAGGGGTTTGAAATAAAGAGTTATGAGAGAGAGAGTTATGAGAGGGAGAGAGAGAGAGAGTTATGAGAGGGAGAGAGAGAGAGAGTTATGAGAGGGAGAGAGAGAGAGAGTTATGAGAGGGAGAGAGAGAGAGAGAGTTATGAGAGGGAGAGAGAGAGAGAGAGTTATGAGAGGGAGAGAGAGAGAGAGAGAGTTATGAGAGGGAGAGAGAGAGAGTTATGAGAGGGAGAGAGAGAGAGAGAGTTATGAGAGGGAGAGAGAGAGAGAGTTATGAGAGGGAGAGAGAGAGAGAGTTATGAGAGGGAGAGAGAGAGAGAGAGTTATGAGAGGGAGAGAGAGTTATGAGAGAGAGAGAGAGTTATGAGAGGAGAGAGAGAAAGAGAGTTATGAGAGGGAGAGAGAGAGAGAGAGAGTTATGAGAGGGAGAGAGAGAGAGTTATGAGAGGGAGAGAGAGAGAGAGAGTTATGAGAGGGAGAGAGAGAGAGAGTTATGAGAGGGGGAGAGAAAGAGAGAGTTATGAGAGGGAGAGAGAAAGAGAGAGTTATGAGAGGGAGAGAGAAAGAGAGAGTTATGAGAGGGAGAGAGAAAGAGAGAGTTATGAAAGGGAGAGAGAAAGAGAGAGTTATGAGAGGGAGAGAGAAAGAGAGAGTTATGAGAGGGAGAGAGAAAGAGAGAGTTATGAGAGGGAGAGAGAAAGAGAGAGTTATGAGAGGGAGAGAGAAAGAGAGAGTTATGAGAGGGAGAGAGAAAGAGAGAGTTATGAGAGGGAGAGAGAAAGAGAGAGTTATGAGAGGGAGAGAGAAAGAGAGAGTTATGAGAGGGAGAGAGAAAGAGAGAGTTATGAGAGGGAGAGAGAAAGAGAGAGTTATGAGAGGGAGAGAGAAAGAGAGAGTTATGAGAGGGAGAGAGAAAGAGAGAGTTATGAGAGGGAGAGAGAAAGAGAGAGTTATGAGAGGGAGAGAGAAAGAGAGAGTTATGAGAGGGAGAGAGAAAGAGAGAGTTATGAGAGGGAGAGAGAAAGAGAGAGTTATGAGAGGGAGAGAGAAAGAGAGAGTTATGAGAGGGAGAGAGAAAGAGAGAGTTATGAGAGGGAGAGAGAAAGAGAGAGTTATGAGAGGGAGAGAGAAAGAGAGAGTTATGAGAGGGAGAGAGAAAGAGAGAGTTATGAGAGGGAGAGAGAAAGAGAGAGTTATGAGAGGGAGAGAGAAAGAGAGAGTTATGAGAGGGAGAGAGAAAGAGAGAGTTATGAGAGGGAGAGAGAAAGAGAGAGTTATGAGAGGGAGAGAGAAAGAGAGAGTTATGAGAGGGAGAGAGAAAGAGAGAGTTATGAGAGGGAGAGAGAAAGAGAGAGTTATGAGAGGGAGAGAGAAAGAGAGAGTTATGAGAGGGAGAGAGAAAGAGAGAGTTATGAGAGGGAGAGAGAAAGAGAGAGTTATGAGAGGGAGAGAGAAAGAGAGAGTTATGAGAGGGAGAGAGAAAGAGAGAGTTATGAGAGGGAGAGAGAAAGAGAGAGTTATGAGAGGGAGAGAGAAAGAGAGAGTTATGAGAGGGAGAGAGAAAGAGAGAGTTATGAGAGGGAGAGAGAAAGAGAGAGTTATGAGAGGGAGAGAGAAAGAGAGAGTTATGAGAGGAAGAGAAGAGCTATGAGAGGGAGAGAGAAAGAGAGTATGAGAGGGAGAGAGAAAGAGAGTTATGAGAGGGAGAGAGAAAGAGTATGAGAGGGAGAGAGAAAAGAGAGAGTTATGAGAGGGAGAGAGAAAGAGAGAGTTATGAGAGGGAGAGAGAAAGAGAGAGTTATGAGAGGGAGAGAGAAAGAGAGAGTTATGAGAGGAGAGAGAAAGAGAGAGTTATGAGAGGGAGAGAGAAAGAGAGAGTTATGAGAGGGAGAGAGAAAGAGAGTTATGAGAGGGAGAGAGAAAGAGAGAGTTATGAGAGGGAGAGAGAAAGAGAGTTATGAGAGGGAGAGAGAAAGAGAGAGTTATGAGAGGGAGAGAGAAAGAGCTATGAGAGGGAGAGAGAAAGAGCTATGAGAGGGAGAGAGAAAGAGCTATGAGAGGGAGAGAGAAAGAGCTATGAGAGGGAGAGAGAAAGAGCTATGAGAGGGAGAGAGAAAGAGCTATGAGAGGGAGAGAGAAAGAGCTATGAGAGGGAGAGAGAAAGAGCTATGAGAGGGAGAGAGAAAGAGCTATGAGAGGAGGAGAGAAAGAGTATGAGAGGGAGAGAGAAAGAGCTATGAGAGGGAGAGAGAAAGAGTTTATGAGAGGGAGAGAGAAAGAGTTATGAGAGGGAGAGAGAAGAGAGTTATGAGAGGGAGAGAGAAAGAGATTATGAGAGGGAGAGAGAGGGAGAGTTATGAGAGGGAGGGAGAGAGAGAGTTATGAGAGGGAGGGAGAGAGAGAGAGTTATGAGAGGGAGGGAGAGAGAGAGAGTTATGAGAGGGAGGGAGAGAGAGAGAGTTATGAGAGGGAGGGAGAGAGAGAGTTATGAGAGGGAGGGAGAGAGAGAGAGTTATGAGAGGGAGGGAGAGAGAGAGAGTTATGAGAGGGAGGGAGAGAGAGAGTTATGAGAGGGAGGAGGGAGAGAGAGTTATGAGAGGGAGGGAGGGAGAGAGAGATTATGAGAGGGAGGGAGGGAGAGAGAGGTATGAGAGGGAGGGAGGGAGAGAGAGTTATGAGAGGGAGTGAGGGAGAGAGAAATTA
>NC_136483.1:11712193-11821070 GCF_053919585.1 Euprymna scolopes | reverse complement strand
GAGGGAGGGAGAGAGAGAGAAAGAGTATGAGAGGGAGGGAGAGAGAGAGAGAGAGTTATGAGAGTGAGGGAGAGAGAGAGAGAGTTATGAGAGGGAGGGAGAGAGAGAGAGTTATGAGAGGGAGGGAGAGAGAGAGAGTTATGAGAGGGAGGGAGAGAGAGAGAGTTATGAGAGGGAGGGAGAGAGAGAGAGTTATGAGAGGGAGGAGAGAGAGAGTTATGAGAGGGAGGGAGAGAGAGAGGAGTTATGAGAGGGAGGGAGAGAGAGAGAGTTATGAGAGGGAGGGAGAGAGAGAGAGTTATGAGAGGGAGGGAGGGAGAGAGAGTTATGAGAGGAGTGAGGGAGAGAGAGAGTTATGAGAGGGAGGGGGAGAGAGAGTTATGAGAGGGAGGGAGGGAGAGAGAGTTATGAGAGGGAGGGAGGGAGGGAGAGAGAGTTATGAGAGGGAGAGAGAGAGAGTTATGAGAGGGAGAGAGAGAGAGTTATGAGAGGGAGAGAGAGAGAGAGTTATGAGAGGGGAGAGAGAGAGAGTTATGAGAGGGAGAGAGAGAGAGTTATGAGAGGGAGAGAGAGAGAGAGTTATGAGAGGGAGAGAGAGAGAGAGTTATGAGAGGGAGAGAGAGAGAGTTATGAGAGGGAGGGAGGGAGAGAGAGTTATGAGAGGGAGGGAGGGAGAGAGAGTTATGAGAGGGAGGGAGGGAGAGAGAGTTATGAGAGGGAGGGAGGGAGAGAGAGTTATGAGAGGGAGGGAGGGAGAGAGAGTTATGAGAGGGAGGGAGGGAGAGAGTTATGAGAGGAGAGAGAGAGAGTGTTATGAGAGGGAGAGAGAGAGAGAGTTATGAGAGGGAGAGAGAGAGAGTTATGAGAGGGAGAGAGAGAGAGTTATGAGAGGGAGAGAGAGAGAGTTATGAGAGGGAGAGAGAGAGAGTTATGAGAGGGAGAGAGAGAGAGTTATGAGAGGGAGAGAGAGAGAGTTATGAGAGGGAGAGAGAGAGAGTTATGAGAGGGAGAGAGAGAGAGTTATGAGAGGAGAGAGAGAGAGTTATGAGAGGAGAGAGAGAGTTATGAGAGGGAGAGAGAGAGTTATGAGAGGGAGAGAGAGAGTTATGAGAGGGAGAGAGAGTTATGAGAGGAGAGAGAAAGAGTTATGAGAGGGAGAGAAAGAGTTATGAGAGAGAGAGAGAGAAAGAGTTATGAGAGAGAGAGAGAGAGAGAGTTATGAGAGAGAGAGAGAGAGTTATGAGAGAGAGAGAGAGTTATGAGTGAGAGAGAGAGAGTTATGAGAGAGAGAGAGAGAGTTATGAGAGAGAGAGAGAGTTATGAGAGAGAGAGAGAGTTATGAGAGAGAGAGAGAGTTATGAGAGAGTGAGAGAGTTTTTACAAGAGCGAGAGAGAGAGTTTTGACAAGAGCGAGAGAGAGAGTTTTGACAAGAGCAAGAGTTTTGACAAGGGAGGGAGTTTTGACAAGAGAGGGAGTTTTGACAAGAGCAAGAGAGAGAGACAGAATTTTTACAAGAACGAGAGAGAAAGAGAGAGAGAGAGAGACAGACAGAATTTTGACATGAGCGAGAGAGAGAGAAAGAATTTTTGCGAGAGAGAGAGAGACAGAATTTTGACAAGAGCTAGAGAGAGAGAGAGAGACAGAATTTTTACAAGAGCGAGAGAGAGAGAGAGAGACTGAATTTTGACAATAGCGAGAGAGAGACAGACAGAATTTTGACAAGAGCGAGAGAGAGACAGACAGAATTTTGACAAGAGCGAGAGAGAGAGAGAGACAGAGAGAGAGACAGAATTTTGCCAAGAGCAAGAGAGAGAGACAGACAGAATTTTGATAAGAGCGAGAGAGAGAGACAGACAGAATTTTGACAAGAGCGAGAGAGAGAGAAACAGAATTTTGACAAGAGCGAGAGAGAGAGAGAAACAGAATTTTGACAAGAGCGAGAGAGAGAGAGAGACAGAATTTTGACAAGAGTGAGAGAGAGAGAGAGACAGAATTTTGACAAGAGTGAGAGAGAGAGAGACAGAATTTTGACGAGAGAGAGAGAGAATTTTGACAAGAGCGAGAGAGAGAGAAAGAATTTTGACAATAGCGAGAGAGAATTTTGACAAGCGAGAGAGAGAGAGCGAGAGTTTTTACAAGTGAAAGAGAGTTTTGACAAGAGCGAGAGAGAGAAAGAGAGTTTTGACAAGAACGAGAGAGAGAAAGAGAGTTTTGACAAGAGCGAGAGAGTTTTGATGGTTTATTCGGTCTTTTTTGTCAAAATTTTCAGTGAATAATAACAAGAAAGAGAGAAAAACAAAAGCGGTGGATCATTAACCAATAACGATCGAGGGAATCTGCGACAGAAGTGATGCTGCCAAGAGTCTGCATTGGCAGAAAAATAATCAATGCTAACTTTTCAGAAAATACGTGACAAGCTTTTTTCCGACTGAAATCCAGATTTATTTGCTCTGCGAGGATGCAATCCTAAAATAAACAGTTCCAGACTTCGACGTTTTTGCGCGTTTATTTTTATTGGGAGGGGAGGAGGCGAATTGCTGCCAATACACTTCTGCAGTAGAGTTACTTCATGGTAGTCACTTTCAACAGAATTGAATGGAAAATGATCTGCGTCGTGATTGTAGGATTTCAATATGTACTAGCCGCACATTCGGTTTATTCCTCACAATTATCGTCTTTTACATATGGTTTGAATTTCATTAAAATCAGATTATACATATTTTAAGGGAAACACAGTTGCAGAGAAACACTGAAATTTGGGACCACTTCCATAGTCTTCTACACTGAATTTTATACATATGCTTTCAATTTCATGAAAAAAAAAAAAAGATATTTTAAGGAGTTTATGCCCTTATATACAATTATAGAGGTGCATCATTGGTTTCCTCAGTAATTTTTTTTTTTAATCGTATTCACCCTAAACCAAGCCTATTACCACTTTGAAATAAGGGACTACTATTTGGGACCATATTTAGGGGAGATAGGCGAGATGTCAGGGAAGCAGGTAACAGGCATGGAATTCTAAAATCTAGCAGTCCATTAGAATGTTTTCCAGCATCTAGGGACTTCTACAGTGAAGGGATGCGATTTTGTTGCTAAACAGGTTTGTCAGGAGGTATGTACATCGCAAGTTAATCAAAGCACATTCCATCATTAAAATATTTATAAATTGTGGCGATGGGACAGAGGTTGGAGCTTAGTTGACAGTATGGGATCCATTAGATTGGTGACTTTGAACCCTGTCTAAGAGGGAAAGACTAGTGGTGGATGCATCAACATAGGTGTGGCAACAGTATTCCACGCATACATATACATTTTTAGATTTTATGTAAATTCGCTAACCTTTCTTTCTATAGGGAACATACAGTCAATGAGTTAAAGCATAAACTTACATAGGAACTTTATTACATCATCAAGTCAATAAAGGTTACAGAAAGAGGAATAAGGGAGAAACCTATTTAGCCATGGTATTTCAAAGCTAAATGCTTCTCCTCAGAAGAAGAGATAAAAGCCGGCATTATACAAAAGTAAAGGTAAAAAGACAACAACAACTTTGAAAAGATTCAGATTAGAAATGGAAAAATTTTTGGAGATTAGAATTTGAAAAAAAAAAAAAAAATGGGGGGGGGATATGATGGGGATAAAAGAGATAAGGGACAGAAAAATAATAAAGGCTAAAATATATAAAACAAGAAAATGAAATACTTAAAAAAATATTAACTTCAAAACTTTTTTTTAAATTTTAAACTTCAAAAAATTAAAAATATTTTAATTAAAAAAAAATACAATAATATATATATATATATATATATATAGATAGATAGAGAGAGAGCGAGAGACACACGCACACAAATGTAAAGTTTTTTTATATTTATCACTCCTATATGAGCATGAAACCAATAACTGAAATATTATATATATATATATATATATATATTAGTAGAGACGAAAGACTCAAAGCCAATTTATTATAAACTGTTTCACATAGTTCTTCAAATTGTACATTCAAATAGTTTTTAATTATTCGCCTGTACTATATGTATACAATATCTGTACTATATGTATACAGTATCTGTACTATATGTATACAGTATCTGTACTATATGTATACAGTATCTGTACTATATGTATACAATATCTGTACTATATGTATACAGTATCTGTACTATATGTATACAATATCTGTACTATATGTATACAGTATCTGTACTATATGTATACAGTATCTGTACTATATGTATACAGTATCTGTACTATATGTATACAATATCTGTACTATATGTATACAGTATCTGTACTATATGTATACAGTATCTGTACTATATGTATACAATATCTGTACTATATGTATACAATATCTGTACTATATGTATACAGTATCTGTACTATATGTATACAATATCTGTACTATATGTATACAATATCTGTACTATATGTATACAATATCTGTACTATATGTATACAATATCTGTACTATATGTATACAATATCTGTACTATATGTATACAGTATCTGTACTATATGTATACAGTATCTGTACTATATGTATACAATATCTGTACTATATGTATACAGTATCTGTACTATATGTATACAATATCTGTACTATATGTATACAATATCTGTACTATATGTATACAGTATCTGTACTATATGTATACAATATCTGTACTATATGTATACAATATCTGTACTATATGTATACAGTATCTGTACTATATGTATACAGTATCTGTACTATATGTATACAATATCTGTACTATATGTATACAGTATCTGTACTATATGTATACAATATCTGTACTATATGTATACAATATCTGTACTATATGTATACAATATCTGTACTATATGTATACAATATCTGTACTATATGTATACAGTATCTGTACTATATGTATACAATATCTGTACTATATGTATACAATATCTGTACTATATGTATACAATATCTGTACTATATGTATACAATATCTGTACTATATGTATACAATATATGTATGCAATATTTTTAAATGTTATTGATTTAAACAACAGCAAGCAGCTTTGATGGTAATATAAGAGTTATAAAAATCAAAAAATATTTACATTTTTTCATATATCAGTCATCGGACGATTCCAATATCCCCCACCATCTGATTCCAATACAATTAACGATTCTGATGTAAATTCACAATTCCAATATTATTACCAATTTCAATTCTTTTAAAACCTGAAAATGTTTCCCAATAGAGTTGTTTTTATTTTTTTTAATTTTTGGCTTACCATAAAAACCAATATAATATGTACATATATTTTCGCAAATGTAAAAAATACATTGCATTGCAGATGATCTATCAATTTTAATTTTACTAGTAGTTTAATATCAATAAATAATAATCGTTTTATAATCGGTACCAACGATAGAAAAGTTGTAGTAAAAAAAAAAAAAAATCGTTTGGTATCAGTAAATAGGTACAAGTCTTTGCCGTCCTGATATTTTCACTTCCTGATTCAGATTAATTGTCCCAGCACTAATATATATATATACATACACACACAACTATAAAGTTGAGGGTTTTTTTTTTCTCGCTCTAACATGGATATTAAAAGCCCACTTTTTCGATTTAAAAATTGTTAAAACAAACTTCTTAATACACTCTTTCATGGATATGCAAGAGACATTACAACATTCTAGCATACGGTGTGTGTGTGTGTGTGTGTGTGTGTGTGTGTGTGTGTGTGTGTGTGTGTGTGTGTGTGTGTGTGTGTGTGTGTGCGTGCGTGCGTGCGTGTCTCTACCAAAGTATACAGACTTGAAATTTGATATAAAGGGCATTTGGAACTACAGCACACTTTCAATTTGATTTTTAGCCGGTAAAATAGCTGCTAATGAAAGAGTCAAAGTCGAGAACAAAAAAAAAGCGAATATCGACCTTGGCCTGGTATAAGTTGGTTGATTATACCAGTTTTTTTTTTTTTTTTTTGTGTATGCGCTAATTAAAAGTTATAGACTAAACAACGTTCTTTTTTTTTTATGTGCATGGAGTTAGATCATACGTTAACAGATAAGGCTGGAGAACTATATGTTTTGGTTTCGATTCCAACTAATGGCATACAAGTTATTTTTTTTTTTTTACTTTTGAAATCACTACTATATATTAGACGTAACATAATAATCGATAAAACAAAATTGGCTCTATAATAATAAATAGGAAATCTGCATGAATTAAAATATCATTTAAAATATTTTACAACCAGGCAACACCGGGTGGTTGGATAGTATATATATATATATATATATATATATATATATATATATACGATAAAAATTACAATTAAATTTACCAAAATGATCCAAGATGGTAAAATTAAAGTATATTATAAATATTAAAAAATTAATATTTATAAAGTTATCTCAGCCAGATGTAAAAGCTCGATAAAACCAAATAGGAGATAGAGCTTATAATACGAGCAAATAGTTAATAAAACATGTTAAAAAACACTTTGAAATGAGTTAAAAACATATTTAATCTGAAAAGGAAACACTAGATAAATGGACAGTTCTTAATCCACGGAGTTTCGAAGAAATACTTTCCTTCTCATCAGAGGGGAGGAATTAGCAAAATGTGGGATCGGATTTTGCATGCAAAAGTATTTGATGAAACAACAAGTAAGTCAAAGATCTTACTTGATAACAAAAAAGTGAAGCAGAGGGAATATGGTGAAGAATAATCTGGTGGAAGATAAATAATCCAGTGATGGTAAAATCCAAATATATAACTTCAAGAAAGTTAATTGAATTTCCATTTGCACAAGTAAAATCCAAGGAAATCCCGTAATTGGAAGATGGTCCATAATAATCCAAAGGCAGAAATCCATGGAATAATTCACAAAAATGTGTACAAGGAAAAAAAGGAAAAGATTCCAATAATATTAATAAAAGAAAAATAAGATATGCTTTTCACTCTACTGCTGAGACATAAATATAAATATAAATTTCAAGTCTTTAGATCAAAAATTTGTTGAGTATATAGGTTGAGAAGTGTCCTCACACACACTTTTATAGATATACTAGCAGATGTACCCGGCACTGTCTGATATTAAACAGTGTTTAATTCTTAATTCAAGCCGAGACTGAAACCAAAACCTAAACACAATGAATCAAGTACAATAACCATTAGGCCATCTTGCCACGATCTTTAAAAAGTGTTTTCAAACCTACTTGTTCTGAATATAAATAAGCTGTCATGTGAATGATATGCTCATGCGCAGTCATGAAACAGTTGACAAACAGATAAAAATCTGATGGACCCCCCCCCAAGTACCTATTTCCCATTTTGATCCCTTAGCAACCCTTTTTTCCGGATGAAAACCGATTATAAAGTTTTCCACATGCCTGATTACCCTGTATACTAAACTTAAAGTCTGTAGATCAAAAATTCATTGAGTATATAGATTGAGAGTTCACACACACACACACACTTTTATAGATATATAGACAGCTTTTCATCAAATGTATATTATATGTATATTATTCTCTAGAGAAGACACGGGAAGTAGTCTCAAATTTCCATGTTATCCTCTGTGTCAAATCTCTATGTAGCACTACTTCTAAGTGGCCCATGGGGATAGAACCGCTTTAAAACATCAAATATGTACATAATTGTTAATCAGAAGGGATTTTCCTCGGTTTACACCGGCAAGCTAAACAGGCAGCTGAAATCAAAATGAAATAAGTTTAACCAATTCTTTTTGTATTCTACACATTCAGTTGTATTCATAATTTACTGAAACAAAAATTAATGCGTTTAAATTTCAAGAAAATAGTAATTAATTTTTCTTTTCGATTATCTAAAAAAAAATAAATAAATAAAATCTGCAATAATTAAATTTAACTTTTAAAATCATTAAATGAATCAAAATTTAAAATCTGATAATAAAGACACTTAACAAAAAATAAACTTAAAAGAATCCTGGACAACGGTGGATCACCCTGCTAATACAATATATTATTTATAACATTTTCATTCTAAAGAAGACATACATTCATATTATTTGAATTATTCAGACAAATTTACTCATCTTGAGTGTTTTTGTACAACGTTTTGGTCGATATCTAAGTCGGTTTCAATCCTACCCAAAGCGTGCCAGAGGTTTACTTGGCCAAAATGTGGTGAGACGACAACAATGAAGTAAAATCAAGTTCTAAGTTACACTCTTCTGGACTTGAAGGTTCAATTCTTAATGGGGAGACTAACAATACAATTGTGAATTGCTTAGGACTTTTACCCAATCCTGGCTGACAGAACGAGAGCATGCTACCCCTGTGGATTAAGTAAAGGGTTTCGTTCAAAATTCCATGCAGATTTCTGAGTTTGACAAGATGCACCTGAGGTAGATCGAAGGTTACACTGATCAAAATGTAAGAATAACGCTCAAGATGAGAATAGTATTAATTTATTTTTATTTCCGACTATTATTCTCATCTTTATTGGTTGCTGTTTTTTCTTTTTTCATCTTTATTGGTTGTTGTTTTTCACAATGTTTCGGCCAACTATTCCTCTGGTCATCGTCAGGTGGTAACCGCGACGGATAGGAACTTCGAATCTCCTAACTGACGAAGGCCAGAGGAATAGTTGGCCGAAACATTGTGAAAAACAACAACCAATAAAGATGAAAAAAAAACAACTAATAAAGATGAGAATGATAGTCGGAAATAAAAATAAATTAATATATATAATGCTCATCTCAAAAAATGAATTCCAATTAAAGGAATAATATATATACCAATCGGTACGGACCCGACTATGGAAGATCAGATAATAAATAAACATGGATTTATAAGATCAAAGAATCCAACCTCGATCGCCCTTCAGGCCTGTGGCGCAGTTGATAGAGACGTTGAATCTCTACAGTTCCAGATGGACATGGTCTGAAGATAGCGGTTTCAATCCCACCCAAAGCCAGTTAGAGGTTTACTTGGCCAAAACGTAGTGAGACGACAACAACTACGGATGGCAGTGATTGCTGAGAATGCAGTTAGGAGATTCAAATTCCTATCTGTCGCGGTTACCACCTGACGAAGGCCAGAGGAATAGTTGGCCGAAACGTTGTGAAAAACAACCAATAAAGATGAAAAAACAAAAAAAAAACAGCAACCAATAAAGATGAAAACAACAACTAATAAAGATGAGAATAATAGTCGGAAATAAAAATAAATTAATATATATAATGCTTATCTCAAAAAATGAATTCCAATTAAAGGAATAATATATATGAGAATAGTAGTTCGAATAATCCAAATAACATGAATTATCAATCCTCATCTGAAAAATTCAGAATTATAAGACATTTTATTTTAATCATAAAAATCTGAAGAATCCCATTATACAAAAAGGAAAAATGGCCAACACAAAAAGTTTGAAAATTCCGGCATTATTATTAAAAGGAGTCAATTTTTGTTTAGTCAACAAACTCAGATTCACCGAAACAATGACTTTGCTTGGACACTTACTCCTTAACTCCAGCTGACTTCACAGCCCTGATCAACGACCTCCAATAATTGTTTTTTTTTTTTTTTTTTTTTTTTTTTTTTTTTCAGTTTTTACAAATATTTAAAATGCAGCGATTAACCGGTGAGGAGTTAAAAGATCAAGCCCATTTATCCAGAAATGAGGGGATGATGGAGGGGTGAGAAAAAATATTTACACATTCATTTGTGTCTGTCAACCTTTCAATCGCATAGTATAAACTGTTTCATGTATATGCAGACACGTGCACAAATTATTTTCATCGTTATTAGTCAAGCTACAGCTGCAAAACTAATTTGCACATATATACATCAGTAAAATGTTTAAAAGACACCAAGTCATTTTTTACTTCAACAGAATATATCCGGTAGGAAATATATAATCTTTAATAACAAGCCGTTTCATGTTCATACATATGTTGTCACCCTCCACCCCTTTCTTTAAAGATGAGATCGGCTGATCAACGATGGGGATTGGTTTATCTGATGTCGCTAAAGTAAATAATTTCTAAATTTACTCATGTGTGTATATGTAAATGTATTGTTCCAAAATTCCAAACTCCAATTATTGTCGCCCCCATCGATTAAAATGGTGCGATTCTAAAATTGTATTTAAAGAATTTCTGATAATAACGATTATTTTTACTGAAGAAAAAGTACCTTTTTATCAGTAGTATTGACCTTGGTTTATCATTATTAAAGTTATGTAGATTGATGAGAAAAATCACCATGAAATTTTCAGGGTCTACGACATAAACCTAAAGGGAATTAAAGCTGACACCATGATTAATATGCTACCTGGAAGCTCTTCATTTAAACTACTCGGTTTAACATTCACAGGCAACCGTAAATGGAACAAATAGATTGAAGACAAAGCCAACAGGCAACGCTGAACTCAATGGTTAGATGCTGAAAGGTTCTATGACACTTCCCGAAGCCAGAGTTGCACCAAAAGAAGGTCATACAGACTGTTCAGTGGTCTGCGACAGGTCTCATCCATTAGCTTTTTTTTTTTTTTTTTTTCAATGCAGGTGAAACCATTGTGGTGGGGGATATACTGTCAACAAAGAGCTGAAATGCATCAGAAACTTCAACAATAACACTCAGCATTAGTCAACAGAAAAGACCCAATTCTCCCCCACAACAATGCCCGACCACACATTGCTAAACCAACCCTGCAGAAGTTGAACGAATTGTGCTACGAAATTGCCTCATCCACCATACTCTCCAGACCTCTCAACTACCGACTATCATTTTTTCAAGCATCTCGACAACTTTCTGCATGAGAAATGCTTCAAAAACCTAAGCAATATCAAAAACGCCTTCAGCGACTTCATCGCCACCAGAAAACAAGATTTTTACGTTGCTCGCATGAATACACTTGTTTTGCATTGGCAAAAGTGTGTTGATTCTGATTTATTTATTATCACTGTCTTGTGGGTGCCCTTGGTTGGGCGAAGATTAGGAGAACCAATCCCAAAATTAAACACCACTGCCTTGTGGGCCTTATCACAGCAGAAAGCTAAGAGATGGGAACTGACTTCAAATCCTACTGCTGCTTTACAATTTTCCTTAAAAGGCTATGGAACCTCATCCAGAAAGAAAAGGCGTAGTTGCGGACATCATAGGGCGACTGTTTACTTCATGGAGATTACTTTCGGCTAGAAGCTGTAGCCTCTTCTGCTGCCAGTCGTTGCGGGTTCGCTCCACTGGACATGAGCATTGGAGTTGCAGAGGATGCCTATCTGATGCGCAACAGATACTGCACCTAAACTGCGCAAGCAAGTTTGGAGCCAAGGTGGAAAATCCTGTGGTGATAGAGCGAGACTACACCAACACCGAGGGATAAAGCACTGAGGCCCCAACTAGTCATCGTCAAGACTGACGGACTGCGTGATGATGATGATGATGATGATGATGATAACGACTTATTATGATCAATAAATTTTTGTTTGAGCCGAGATAGATTCATCTGAATTTAAAAGTTAAAAACCCCAAGAACTTTGTCAACCCGATAGAAACCCATTCAAACCTAACAGTATCCTGTATCTCTATAAAGCAACACCCATGCATCGAGTGTTGGTGCCACATCTGGGCTGGTGCATCTGCCACTAGTCTCATTCTTTGACAGGGTTAAAAAAAAGTCTCAAATTTAATAGGCCCTACACTATTGGCCAAGCTCGAACCTTTGTTGCAATGTTGCATCCCTGTGCCTGTTTTACAACTATTTTAATGGAATGTGCTCTAATAAACCTATAGCACTGGTGCCCTCTCGACATTCATACCCCCGACTAACCCGATAAGCAGCAAAATCCAACCCCTTCACCATCGAAAATATCTAGATCCCAAGAAGTCTTCGACTCCAATAGTTTCTTCCCTCAGACTGCTAGACATTGGAATTCCCTTCTCGTTTAAGCTTCCTAACTGTACAGACATGTAGAATTTTATATGTAATGAACAGCTCGTCATTAATTGCCTCAGACAGAATATAAGCAGATTTTTTTAGGGATCAACAAAAAAATTAGTTTGGGCGAGGGCATTTAGAGCGATCCCCCACGCCATTCTCCTTTGGTATGAAATGGTATTTGCAATAGAGAAATCGTGGAGGTGCTAATGGGAGAAGGAGACACAGAAAGAAGAGACATTCATTGTATTTAAAGAATATTTCTCTGACAAGGTACTACCACTCCGGGTCAGGACCTATTATTAAGGAAGAAGAGAAATTCATTTTTTCATCCGCAATATTGACTCTGGCAGATATTTATTATGTCAAAGGAAATGTTATGAACAAGGACTTATATACCGTAGAACCCTAGGATACGGCATTAAAAATTGCTAAAAATACAGTGCAGTATATAATACACGTATATAATTAAATAACACCGTAAGGCGGGGTAAACACCGTAACCAAGGGCCGGAAAAAACATTGTATTCCACATCATAACCTGAAAAAACAGTATCCTAGGGCCACCGTATCCTAATTCTAATGTAGATTGATGTAAAAAACACCATGGATTTTCCAAGTTTTATATCATAGACGATCACTATGATATAAAGTGCAGTTAGAATATTCATTCTTTCAGAGATTAGCAAAAACAAAAAATAGGAGACAGAGTAAGAAGTTTGAAAAGAAAGGTGTCATATACACTTTCATTCTATTTTGTTGTTAATAATTTTGGGCAATGCCAAGTAGCCATGCTAGTCTTACATAGCAAGTAAAAACAAATTCCGTCATCGTTTATTTGCGAGAAAAAAAGTACATGAAAAATCTGTTTTGTTAGTAACATTAGGAAAAGAAAAAAAAAATCATTTTCAATCTATTTGATCTTTTAATATTTAGTCCTGTTCACTTTTTTGTCATAAAGAAGGAAGAACTTTCATCCTCATAGTCGCAATTTCTGATGCTGTTACCTAACTCAGCGGGTACTAATTTTATAACAAATATTTGGATGTTTACTTGGCCTCAATTGATATGATTGGCTCTCGTCTAAAAGAGGCCTCCTGTTTTGACAAACTTCTGAGTCTGATCTTTATTCCTGACCTGAAATGGAAGACTTGCATCAAATCTGTTGCCAATGTTGCAGGAAAAATGGTTGCATCATTTTACAGCTCCAGAAGATATCTAACTCTTAACCCAATCCTCTACCTTTGTGAGAGCCAGATACATCCTAAAATGGAGAACTGTTGCCATATCTGAGCTGGAGCTGCTTGGAGCACCCTATCTTGCCTTGACAAAGTTCAAAAGCGACTCCAAAACCCACTTTTCTTACCTGCAAACTCTTTCCCACAGAAGAGACGTTGCGAGCTTGTCTCTGCTCTATCATTATTTTCATAGAAGTGCTCGTCTGAGCTTCAATCTATTGTCCCCCCCCTGTCAAGCTTTCACAAAAAGCACTCATCTATCTACAACGATCATCAACATCGAAACGCAAATTCCATAAACAAAACTTCTTTCCTATAACTGTTCCACTGTCTTGTTTTCCAACTGATTACAACATGGTCGTCTTTAAGTCCAATGTAAACAAGTTCTTGTTGAGCCGCCCCCCCCCTCCCTAAATAATCCATTTCCACCACTACAATTTTGTCTCAGTGACTACCATACACTCATTAACCGTTATTCTTGAATGGCCTTCAAGCCTTAGAAGATGGGTTAGATACTCCATGTAAAATAAAAACTGGCATATCCCAATCATAAAATATGCTTAAACATATTTTGATTCATTCAGATTTCCTATTTATTATTATAGAGCCAATGCTATTACTTATTATATTGTACCCAATATATAGTGATTTAAAAATTCAAAAAGTTAAAAATAAAAATATGATTTGGGAATTAAAACCAAAGCATATAACTATACATTATTATTGATTACCATCTGAGCTAAGTCCATATGCATATAAATACTTTTTAAGAAATTAAAAGTATAAATTTATATTTGTGCATGCATAGAAGTAACACATTCAGTCGACTTATGCTTGCCAAGTTCCAATATTTTTTTCAATTTTGACTCTTTAGCCGAAATTTTTACTGTCTAAAAACTAAATCAAATTTGTTCGTTTCAAATCTGTATACCAAAAATTGACAAAGTAGTTTGATAGAGACTATTCTGCTGACAGATAAGGTCACTTTATAAATATATATTCACACGTTTACACTGAAGAAGATAGAGACCGGTCGAAAATTATGTGCTTCTGAAAGAAACGTTTTCTTTTTTTTTTTTTTCAAAAAGACTTTGTATTCCTACACATCAACAAATAGGCAATAAATACAGAAAAGATATAAACATTTATATATTTTTCGTATTGATTGTTCTATCCACACACATACACACACATATATATATATATATATATGTTTTATATTTAACTTTATCATTTTTTTTTCCTCTCTCTCTCTTCCCTGATCTTTCTACTTTATATTTATGTCTCGGAAGTAGAGTGAAAAGCATATCTCATTTTTCTTTTATTAATATTTTTGGAATCTTTTCTTTATTCCTTGTACACATTTTTGTGAATTATTCCATGGATTTCTGCCTTTGGATTATTATGAACCATCTTCTTCCAAATATGGGATTTCCTGGGATTTTACTTGTACAAATGGAAATTCTTTTAACTTTCTTGAAGATTTACATTTGGACTTTACCGTCACTGGATTTTTTATTTTCCACCAGACTATCCATTCATGTGTAATCACCTTTTTCTTCACCATATTCCCTCTGCTTCACTTTTTTTGTTTTCAAGCAAGATCTTTGACTTACTTGTTGTTTCATCAAATACTTCTGCATGCAAAATCCGATCCCGCATTTTGCTAATTCCTACCCTCTGATGAGAAGGAAAGTACTTCTTTGTAACTCCGCGGATTAAGAACTATCCATTTATCTAGGGTTTCCTTTTCAGATTAAATATGTTTTTAACTCATTTCAAAGTGTTTTTTAACATATTTTATTAACTATTTGCTCATATATATATATATATATATATATATATATATATATATATATATACATATATTTAGTAATGTGATTGATATTTACCTATCGAGCTTATTATATATCTAAATTACAACGAGCACTTTTTCTTTCCTGTATTTTAATTAAACTAGTAAGTTTACTTTTACATTAAAATACACTCTGCTCTTTAGACTATTGTTCTAATCTCCTTTATATATTAGATGATAGGTAGATAGATGGATTTTCTGTTTGATTACTTTTTTGTAACTTTTGGACTGATTTTGTTTGAAATCTTAATTTTTTTCCATTTTTTTTTTTTTTTTTTGTTCAGAAAGTACTGACACTCTTTTCCTTATCCAACGAATTAATCCAAGAAACATCAACAACAATGATGTTATCAGCAACAAGTATTGACAGAATAATTAGACCGTTTCTCGAATACATTACAAAATAGTTACCCAACCTATAACTATCTATTGTTTTTTCACTTACATAAATAAATTATCCCTGAGTGGCTTACGGGCCTTGATAAGTGGTGACCACCGTGTAAAAAAAAAACAAAAAAAAAACAACTTTTATATTTGGTGGTTCAATTTATTATTTAATATCTTCAAATAACGTTACAAAAATTCTAGACTGATTAGTTTGATTCAAGTGTTTTTTGTTTTTTTTCGGGGGGGGGGGGTAGAATATAAAAGATTTTTGTATCATTTGAAATCCTTGAACTACTACTCTAATCTCATCTTGAATGTTATTTATGAAAATAAAACTCAAGCAGCAGCTGATCAATCAGTATAAAACGATGCTTGCAAGTTACTTTAGGGTTCGCCCACTGTTGCCATCATGCGAAATGGTGGCCCACAGCTAGATAGTAATTCACAATGACAATTATTGAGAAGTAGAAACAGTTGTAGTTACTGTCTCACAGTGCTTTAAAGGTAAAAATTATTACCTGCAACAATGCTACAAATACTGCCAACATTTTTTATTCTATTTAAAATCAGCAGCAGCAGCTATCCTGCCCTTTATGATGAGCAGCAGCTTCCAATCCTGCCCGCAGCAGCATAATCAACTTCAACAGCTAAATGTATATATTTTTCTCTGCTATAAAAACAATTTTATCTTTTATTAGTAATTCAACCTGGCTTTGCTCAGACCCTATGTACTGTTCATAACTTTATGTGCATGTGTGTATATATATATTAAAAAGTTTGACTCATGTCCAGGTAACTCACATCTAAAATTTCAAGTGTTCAGAACCAAAATTGGTGGAGGAGTTTGGTAGAGTCTGCAAAGGTCAACTCTGTAAACTTTGACCTCTTGGCAGCCACATTTTCTCCTGAAAACTGATTAAAAAGCTTGCTGCATGTCTGAATACTGTTTATGTAAAATTTCAAATATTTAAACCAAACATTTCTAGATCCCAAATTAGAGACTGCAAAGTCAAATCTTTTTAACTTTGACAGCCAAATATTTGGCCAAAAACCGATTAAAAAGCTTGCCCAATGTCCGAATACACTTTATGTAAAATTTCAAATGTTTAGACCAAAAGAAAAATGGCTGAGTAATTTGGTAGAGACCGCAGAGGTCGTATTTCTTTTAACTTTGACCCCTTAACATTTATTGTTTTGGGCTCAAATCAAATTAAAAAGTTTGATCCATGTCCAAGTAACCTACATCTAAAATTTCAAGTGTTTAGACCCAAAATTGACGGAGGAGTTTGGTAGAGTTTTCAAAGGTCAAATCGTTGAACTTTGACCCCTTGACAGTCAAATTTCTGGCCGAAAACCGATTGAAAAGATTTTCCCAAATCTCAATACCCCTTATGTCAAATCTCGAGTCTGTAGACTTAAAATTGAGAGAGTAGTTTGATAGGGAATGTACACACACAGAGACAATTTCACTTGTATAGATATAGATGTACAGCCGAGTTCGTTTTCTCTTTTGTTGTTGTTCATGTTGCGTCAGCCACCACCTTTGTTACAAATTTTCTACATGGGTTGACAGTTTTGTTCATGCATAGACATTTCTGTTTATTTGTTTAAAATATGACAAAAACTTAATGCACCGATCAGCAAAATGAACAGAGAACAAGGAGTTACACCCAAAAAAATGTGAGCTCACTTCTTAACAAAGAGTTGCATAAAAAATTGATATTTTCAAAATCAAAAATCAAAATTTTTTAAGCAAAACAAGTTTCAACAGTCAAAACTCTGTGCTTGGTTAACAATGTACTCCGACAATCTTCCAATTCTAATAGCTTTATTCCTGGAAATGCTTGCTTTTGTAAACCTCTCCCAGCTCAGCAGACTTTGTAATTCCCTCCCTGCTCCCAGTTTACCAAACTGTATTAACATGCAGAAATTTAAATGTAATGTGAACAAACATCTTTCTGCACAACTCCCCACTTTGAATGCTCCTATAACTCACTCCTAATCACAGTAACCCTTTATATATCAATAGAAATATATAAGGTGAATAAAAGTAAAACATAACGGTAAGTTCTCAAGAGTTTGTTTTTTTTACAGGGTGAAATGATAAAATTGTCGCCCTATAAAAGATGACATGATTCTATTTCTGTTCTATGAAAACCAGTTTTCTATTTTTGTTGCAGACTATCGACTAGTTGGCCAGTTGTGTACAAATCCTATGAGCGACAGGAACCATTCTATAATGTCTGAAAGTGACAACAATGTTCAACAAGCGAGATTGGAGATGTGCCGCTGTACAACGCATGCTCTCTACTAATCCAAGTTATGATAAGAGGACCATTGCCAGAACCCTCAAAATGCATGGCTGGATTGCCACGAATAACAGAAATGTGTCCAGGGTAATGAAAACAGTTTCCAGTCATGGTCTTTAGTGTGGTTCCAAATGAGGGCCACATCATGCCACCTCACATCTTCAAAGTCGGCTTGAAAGTCAACATCAAAGTGTACCTGGATGTACTTAAAAGTGTGGTGATCCCCTGATGCAATCAGGTGGCTGCTGGCAGACCCTGGATCTGCAAGCAGGACTTGGGCCCCGGCCTACAAGTCCAAAGAGACCTACCGATATGACCTCCCACAATACTAAAGCCAGCCTGATCGCTACCATTCACCAAGTATTTGCTGAGCTCCTGCCAGTGCTTGTGGAAAAGGCATGCTGCTCAGTTTCGGATCTGTATTGAGATGGTGATTGAGGTTGAAGGTGGTTACATTGAATAGATGTCAGCTCTACTACATAATCGAGTTATCTGAATTGATTTTTTTTTTTTTCAATAAAAATTTTAAAATAAAGCTGTAGTGTTGTTTTCTTTAGGGCAACAATTTGCAGCCATAAAGTTTACTTACTTCAATGAATCCACCATTCTCCAGGAATAACCAGCAAGTCAAAGCGTTCTCTTTTATCACAAGACCAAGATAAGAGGAAGGTGTCCATATAACCTTCCTTGGTTGGGTGTTTCCTGGAGTCAATACAATTCATAACATAAATATATTTTGTCAAATGTTATGTTCGTGTCCAAGCTGCCAAGCAAGATAGAATCTACCGTGGCCCTGTAAAAGTGTCACAGAGAGAGAACTCCCAAATAGTGTTTCGTCCATCAAAGATCCCAAGACCTTTTTTTTTTTTTTTTTTTTTTTTTTTTTTACACAGTGATCACCACTTATCAAGGCCCGGAAGCCACTCAGGGATAAGGGTTATTGCAAGTACATTACGTTAGTGTGGAGATTTGATGAAGTGTTTACTTAAGGGGGCGGTTCATTAGGAATTTGTTAACATTGGACTTGAACACATCCAAGTTGTAGTCAGGTGGGAAGCAGGCAGACGGAACAGAGTTCCACAGGCGTGCAGTTCTAAGAAAGAAACTTTGTTCATGGAATCCACGTTTTGATTTAGGCACAGATAAAGAGTGGGGGAAATTTTTCACAGTGGATTCAGCTAGACGGGTGTTTTTCGTGAAAGATTGGCAAGGGGGGGGACCAGAGATTGCAGTTCAGACGAGCACCTGCCATGGAAATAACGATAAAACAAGGATAGGCTCGCAACGTCTCTTCTGTGGGAGATAGGTTGCAGGGTAGAGAAAAGGGCATCCCCCACTAAGCCACGAAGTCTATTTTGTACTCTGTCAAGGCAGGATAGGCTGTTTTTAGCAGCTCCTGCCCAGATATGGCAGCAATATTCCATGACCTGGATGTTTATTTCTGTTGAGTGAAAGTTACCGCCAAAGATATAGAAATTCCTGAATGGGTTTGACGTTGTTAGCGTTCTTCAGCTTAATTTATTCTTAAACAACTGATGAATTCCATTTTCCAGCGTTACTAATCGCTTCTTCAATAAGATGAAGAGGTTTCCTAACTATCAATCATGTCTGCCAATGAAGCATGGTCATCTGCATAAGCTTTGATTATCTTTTTTGTTGGATGACGTGAACTTCTCGTTCTTCATTCTAATAAAGCCGCATTAGTTAACATTTGTTTCCCTAAAACTTTTTCTATGCATCGTTTGCCACTCACATATCTTTCTTTTTTATTAAGTGTTGAAGGTAATAAAGGATAAAATAAAACAATTAGTCCATTATAAACAAAAGGAAATATCATTATATGTAGTAATACTATTTAATCTATAGTTGGAGAGGACAAGGAAGATTATAGCATATATATTACTAGAGCTCAAAATACATAGTAATTTTATAAATGTTCTCTATTTGTTTAAAAAGATTTTCATTTCAAACAATTGTTTCCGCCCAATCTTAAAACACATTTTCTCATCATAATAAATTCAGGTTGTTTTGAGGTTTCGTCAATAAATTTCCCTCCATCAAATTAGACAAAACAAAAGAAAAACATTTTGTCTATGTAATTCATTAATTAAGAAAATTTATAACACAAATCAAGTTTTAAATATTATAATCAAGCTCTGAAAACAACACTGTTTATTCACATGTACGTGCATTTTAAAAAAATCATTTTATTATCACTGTAACAGGAGAGTAAAAATATAAAAACGTTTAGGATTTTCCTTAGCAATTTTAAAATATGGGAAATTTTCACTGGATATATTCACAATCAGTTGAAGAAAACAAAATATTTTGATGGAGAAACTAAAATAAAACATTTTTTCAATAATCTATAAATATAAAAGCGAAAATGTATGTATGTGTGTGTGTGTTCGCTTTTTCTGTGTGTCTACAAAAGGCTTCTTTCAGAGAAGCGGTCGCTCGCTTCACAACTTTTTAAAACTTTTTATATCACATATAAATCGTAATATCTCACAGTTAACAATGAAGCTCACCTGTCTATTTAATTTGCTCGATTTCGGGAAGATAAATATTCAATATTTGTCACTCGCCGCATGTGGGTTAGTCTTTTTCCTATAACATCTTGGGGTAAAAAAAAAAAAAAAAAAAAAAAAAAAAAAAAAAAAAAAAAAAAAAGCGTTCAGCAGTAAATGAAATCCCGCAGTCAAATTTGACCTCATTAACTCATTAAAACGAGCACCTGCTAAATCCAAGTAATTAAATAAATTCAAACGTGTTTCCATAAGCATGTCGTGGTGGGGCAATGGTTAACGTCGCACGTTTTTTTTTTTTGCCTCAACGGTCTGGGTTCGATCCTCATACTTACTTTTTTTTTTTTTAACCCCCCCCCCTCACACACCTCCAAACACCCGGGCAACCCCGGGTACCCCGCGCTAGTTATAAGTAAAACATGAAAATCACTAACACATTTCAGGATGGGACCAAGTGAAGAAAAGCAACGATTATATTTCTATCAGTTTCCAATCAAGATTTTTATTAAAAAAAAAAAAAAAAAAAAAGATTTAATTCTTTCTTTTAATAAAAAAATTTAAGAGTTATATCTAAAATCTATATAAAGCTCAACGTCTGTCTGTGTGTCTGTACACGAATAGGCTCCTATATGGTTTACTATTATACTAAACTGATCACATACAATGATAGAAGAGGTATTAAGTAAAAGTGGCTATGATGAAATCACCCCTCCCACCAATGGGGTTGAGGTCCCAGAGAGAAACCCTATGCACACTCATGGTTTCACGTAGAGTTACCAAATTTGGCAGGATAACCCACTATGGAGTGGGATAAAGTTTTAACGGATTACACCATTCACCCCCACCGATGGAGTAGGGGGCCCCAGAGGTGTCACTTATAAATGGCAACCCTATACACGCTCACACTGTTTGATGTAGTCTTCATAACTTGCCATAATGACCCCACCATGGGAAGCGAGCGGTTTTTACAGGTTACATCACTCACTCACACCATATATAAATATAAAGGGAAAGTTTAAATTAAAGAACAAAACCAATTCAAAATATTTACAGAAGATCAAAATGTATCTGTCTTCTTTATATATATACTAGCAGTTCCGCCTGGCTTTGCTCGGGCTCTATGTACTGTTCATAACTTTATGTGCATATGTATATAAGTGCAAATATGTAATTTCTTTCTATATTATAGGGTTCCTTAGCTACCATAGAGAAAAGTTGGTAGAGACCGCAGACGTCAAATTCTTTTAAACTTTGAAACCAATTTTGATCCCTTAACATTTGTTTTGGGCTCAAATTAAATTAAAATGTTTGACCCATGTCCAAGTAACCTACATCTAAAATTTCAAGTGTTTAGAACCAAAATTGGAGGAGTTTGGTTGAGTCTGCAAAGGTCAACTCTGTAAACTGACCTCTTGCCAGCCAAATTTTCGCCCAAAAACTGATTAAAAAGCTTGCTGCGTGTCTGAATACCCTTTATGCAAAATTTCAAATGTTTGGACCCAAAATTGGCTTAATAGTTTGCTAGAGACCGCAAAGTTCAAATCTTTTGAACTTTGACCTCTTGGAAGCAAAATTTTCAGAAAAAAAGATTAAAAAGCTTGTCCTATGTCTGAATACATTTATGTAAAATTGCAAATGTTTAGACCAAAAATTGGCTGAGTAATTTCGTAGAGACTGCAGAGGTCAACTTTTAAACTTTGCTTTGACCCAATTATGACCCCCTTAACATTTATTGTTTTGGGCTCAAATCAAATTATAAAGTTAGATCCATGTCTAAGTAGCCTATATCTAAAATTTCAAGTGTTAAGACCCAAAATTGGCGGAGGAGTTTGGCAGAGTTCTCAAAGATCAAATCGTTGAACTTTGACTCCTTAACAGCCAAATTTCTGATCGAAAACCGATTACGAAGATTTTCCCAAATCTCAATACCCCTTATGTCAAATCTCGAGTCTGTAGACCGAAAATTGACAAAGTTATTTGGTAGAGAAGTGTACACAGATAGACACAGACATTTTCACTTTTCTAGATATACTAGCATGGGTGCCCGGCATTGCCCGGGTATTTGGAGACGTGTGTTAAAAAAAAAAAAAAAAAAAAAAAAAGTGGTCACACCGGAAGTGACATAGGTTTAAATTAAGGCTAGACAGTCGAAAAGAGGGGATAACTTTTGAAAATATCGGCGAAAAAGCAACCCCTCCCTGTAAAAAAGTGCCCAGTTGAGGGTGAAGAAATTAATGTTTTTAGCCAATTTTTTGGTATTTGTTGTCTGATGGGTCGAGCTTCAAAACGATACCGACTTGTGAAAATTCATCGCCTCTGTCGAAAGTTTTAGACAGACATGCAAACATACATACATGCAGACATTTATATATTGGTAGCTCAAATTTTCGACCCAAACCGATTAAAAAGCTTGCCATATCTCTGAATACCCTTTATGTAAAATTTCAAATATTTAGACCAGAAACAGAGTAATTTGGTAGAGACCACAGAGGTCAATTTTTTAAAAACTTTGACCCCTATTATGACCCCTTAACATTTATTGCTGTGGGCTCAAATCAAGTTATTAAGTTAGATCTATGTCCAAGTAACCTATATCTAAAATTTCAAGTGTTTAGACCTAAAATTGGCGGAGGAGTTTGGTAGAGTTCTCAAAGGTCAAATCGTTGAACTTTGACCCCTTTAACAGCCAAATTTCTGGCCGAAAACGGATTACAAAAATTGCTAGTGCGATACCATCTATGGCAACACATCAAAGGCTGTAAATGGCCAAGTTCTCTCTGGCTCTTCTCTGATCTTGAGCACGTGGTACAATGGGGAAAGCAGTGGCTGGTTATTTTTAATGCATCCAAAACCAAGCTCCTACCTTTACATCATCACTGCTCTGATTCCCATCTGGCATCAATTGAAATGAATGGCTCACGTCTTGATGATGCTCCATATTTTGACAAGCTTCTTGACTTGGTCTTTACTCCCGATCTGAAATGGAACACGTATATCAAATCCATTGCCAAGGTCGCTGGAAAAATGGTAGGATTCTTCTATCACTCCAGTAGATATCTCACTCCTGATGCAATTCTCTACCTATAGAAAAGCCAGGTTCGGCCAATGATGGAGTACTGTTGTTACATCTGGGCAAGATCTGCTAGAGCAGCTTATCCTGCCTTGACAGAGTTCAAAATAGACTTCGTAGCTTAGTGGGGGATGCCCTTTTCTCTTCCCTGGAACGTCTTTCCCCACAGAAGAGACGTTGGGAGCCCATCTCTGCCTTATAATTATTTTCATGGCAAAAGCTCGTCTGAACTTCAATCTATTGTCACCCTTGCCAAACTTTTATGAAAAACACTCGTCTAGCCAAAACCACTACCAATAATTTCCCACACTATATATGCCTAAACCTAAACATAGATTCCATGAACAAAGCTTCTTTCTTAGAACTGCACGCCTATGGAATTCTCTTGTTTGCCTGCTTTCCAGCTGACTACAATTTGGTTGTCTTCAAGTCCAATGTAAACAAGTTCTTGATGAACTGTCCCCCTAAGTAATCCAATTTACAAAATTTCCATTACTTATGTTTACTATGTTATAATCCCATTGACTAATGTATACCAATTAACCCTTATCCTCGAGTGGCCTCCAGGCCTTGAGAAGTGGGGATTCCTCTGTAAAAAAAAAAAAAAAAAAGTTAAGGAAAACTTCTGCCATTACTAACCAGCAATGCGTCACCACTGTTGACAAAGGGAAGAGTCTTTCGCAGTGTGTTGTATGGAATGTGAAATCTGACCAGTGAGGGTTGAGGACATGCGTTGCATGAAAAGAACTGATATGCAAATGATGACCACTGCAAGTTCTAAAGACAGGCTTACACCAGCATTTAGCATTCCCAAATGGTCACCCATCTGGCAGTCTCCATGTTGCTTTACTGTTTCCTACTCTTGTTGATTTTAAATGTAAATGAAAAAAAAAAGGGTCTTTTTGAGAAATAAGTATGATTAATAATTAATGTTAACAAAAGAAAAAGTGGATTGCAGATTTGAGACCATTTTTCGATTGTGTAGATTCCGTATTATTTGGATTCATCGGACTACCGTTCTCATCTTGAGTGTCATTTTCACAACGTTTCGGTCAATGTAACCTTCGACCTTCTTCAGGTGTATCTTGTCAAACTCGGGAATTTGGACAGAATTTTGAATGGAACTCTTTATTTACTTCACAAGTTGAAGGTGAAAGGTTCAATCCTCAGTGTGGGCGACCGAAAAATACAATTGCGAATTACTTAGAACCTCTATCCAGTCATGGCTGATGGAACAAGAGCATGCTACCTCCATGAAGCAAATAAAGGGTTCCATTCAAAATTTCATCCAAATTCTCAAGTTCGACAAATTACACCTGAAGAAGGTCAGAGATTATATCGACCGAAACATTGAGAAAATAACACTCAACATGAGAACAGTAGTCCGATGAATCGAAATAATACAAATCCTCATCTCAAAAATTCAGAAATATGTAGATTTTAATGTTCCAAATCTGCGTTTCAATTTGATACTATGCTGCTACCAGAGCACCTTTTAAATCTTCCTAAAGGACATAAAAATGGTGCAAAACTGTCCCTTAAACTACTTTGCTTGCCCCTGGACTAGTATTCTTCTAGTGTACAAATAAATACACACATACAATCTGACATAAAAAGAAAAAAAAAAGCATAGTTTCATGTACAGCACACAAACATTCTCATCGGTATTTCACTGCAGACATAAAGTCATGTTGCCCCCCATCCTGTTGATAAATAGTTGCCACTTTTACAAGCCAATGAAATGAGGCCAATAGATTTCTGTGCCATCTGAAAAACAAACAAAAGTGAGACGCGAATGAGAAACATCAGTAATAATTAGTACTTAAACATACCAATAAACGCAGCAATCGAGTGACTTTCGGTCGCGTAAAACAATTATAGAGTAAAAAAGATTTGGCGATTGAAAGGAAAATAAATTACAACATCCAAATAGGATTTTCTTTTTAGTGTATGTCTACAACAGTGACCAATTTAATAACGGAAAAATGGAGAGAGAGAGAGAGAGAGTAAAGGACATTGTGGCAGTTACTGAAGATTGGTCAAGTTTGACATAAGGATGGCAGAAGCCCGGCTTCGATCTAAGCATTATTCTTTTTTAAATTCTTTTTTAATATTTTTAATATTATTTTTATCTATATTATATTTCTTTTACTCTACCTGTCTGTCCGTTCCACTCAAAAACTACTTGGTCGATCTGGCTGAAATTTTGTATGGACTTTTGTTATGATAAGGTGCAGCAAACTAAGTATTATGGTATCCATTCGATGTACAGTTATGGATTAATATGGATTAGTACTTAATGCAAAAACGAGCACAAATTCAACCATCAATTTGGCATAAAGCAATCATTCTAAGTCAACATGCTATAACGTCTGCTTGTTTTTACTGGGCTTTTATATATAATCAGTGATGTGGAGGGCGTGAGATGATGCGTGGAATAAGGCTGAAGTATTGCAAAATAGTATGAGAAAGAAAAACATGTTGAATTATATGGATATGATATGAAATGAATAATTCATTTGATTTGATTACAAACCAATCAGAAACAAGAATAGAAACAAACAGCCACATCTGCTTGTTGCTTTGTTTCATACTTGCATCATTATGTGCATATGTGGGTATGCAGGGTGCAGGGGATACTCCTCAAGTACTGCCATTAGTAATATTACCTCATCATGTTCAGTTTAATGTCCGTTTTATATGCTGGCATGTGTTGGATGGCTTTGAAAAATTGGCTTCTGAACTAACCTTTTTTTAGCCATCTCTTTATCTTTCTTTAAACTTCAGCCTTATTACTAGGGCTATGACATTTGACTCGAGTATATATATGACACAGACACAGTTAATCAACCGAGAACCACATCACTCTATATAAAAGTATATGATACCAACGGATACATACCCGAGAGTCAAAACAATGAAAAGAATATGCTGTTGTCCTATCCCTACTTATCACTTCCTCCCACGTTTTCTTTGGCATTCCTCTGTGAACTGAACCTGCTACCTCAACTGTTCTCCATCTACTGACCCAAGAACTCTCATCCATGGTTCTGTACACATCTTAGTGTATAGAACAACCCACACACACACACACAGTCATATTCTTCAATTTAAACCTAACATTGCATCTGACAAATTGATATTTGATTCTGCCTTGCTAGTTCACTACAGAAATTGTTTGTTTTTTTTTCAAAGAAAAAAAAATTAATCGATTACATCTTCTATTAAAGACTTCAAAATTACGAATGCCAGCATAAAAATGGTGCAGATTTGAAAATGGTTGCAAAAACATTTTCATCTTTATTTACTTTTAATAAATATAATATTATAACCTTTTCTTATACATATCGTTATATACGCGGCCAAAATGAATACATGTAATACATTGTTTGTTTGTTTTTTTTGTCTTTTTTTTTCTACTTCTACCATCTAACAGTGTTTCCCAACCAGTGTGCCGCAGAATGATTACTCGTGTGTTGTGAAGAGATAGTAGCTAGAAACCATTTAATTTCATTTTGTTTAATAAAGACATAATTTCTTAATCATAATGACACCTCTCAATTCAAAATCTTTTTGGAATCTAAACCTTTCGCTAATTTATTAATTGATAAGCTTTTTTATGATTTATATTAGTGATGGGACGATTCATCAAACTATCAATTTTTCAAAGTATTGGGAATCGGCATTAAAGCTGATTAATTCCGACCCGATTCTGATACCAAAACGCTACCAGATATCGAATACAGTATATGTGGATTTATATGAATAAAAATTCTCATTATATAATCTTTTGTTTTTTTATTATTTTGTTGCAAAAAAAGGCTTTAAAAGTAGAAAATATTTATTTTTTGTGATAGGTGTGCTGTGAAAATTTAAAGAACTCAGTAGTGTTAGGAACTACTGATCTAACAGGATGTGCAATGAAAACTTTACTCTCTTTTTAACGCTTCCTCATTCAACGATTTTGTTCGTCTGATATTTCACTTTTGTATTTTGTACTGTAACGCCTTAAATCGAGTAACAGTAACACCATAAATCGAGTAACACTGCAACGCCATAAATCGAGTAGTAACACTGTAACGCCATAAATCGAGTAACACTGTAACGCTTGTGCGTTTGTGTGTTCTTGCGTCTGCTTAACTTTTAGGTTATTTTTATTTTTAAAATCAAAATAATTTATTTACTGTTATACGGGCCTTCCTTGAATAGAGGAATTTACACCGATTAGCATTATAAATAGTGCTAGTAATTCCAACACCGGTGAGAGAGATGCGACTGCACTTCAACTGCTAGTCGAGTGCCCAGCAGATATACACGCTTTCCTATCTTTGTACATTATTGTTAATACACTTGTTCCTTAAGATAACCTCGACTTGATTGTTCTTATTTTCACTGTTGTTCCACGACACAACAGATTGGCGACAAGGAATCGAAACGACCATCACTGCAGAGAATCACCAAAAGTGATTGAAATAAAGATTCGTAAAATCTTTTCGGCAGATATTTGGATACGCAAGGATTGACAGCGAATTAATTACTACAATAGTAATTTGGCGACGGGAAAAAACTTGCTACCAAAATCTACAGCGAAAAACGCGAACGTTGTCAATTATTTAATAATTGAACACACCAAGTGTTTTAGAAAGGGAAAAAGGGTTCATTTTTTCTTCACCAGAAGCCATTTTTCTTACGGTAAGAATTTTCTTCTGCAAAGTTAAATGTTCAAAACCAACTAGCAAATACTGTGTAAGCTTATTTCGATAACATCTGGGATTTGAGAAAAAAAAAAAAAAAAAAAAAAAAAAAACACGCAAGAGAAAAAGAGACAGACCGTGAAAAATAATTATTCGCGTACGGCATTTGTGCTTAGCAAACACGTAAAGAATCAAGTCATTTTTTGCAAAAGGTAAAGAGGGTAAAAAAAAAAAAGCAAAAAAATAAAACTAAAAGTTTCCCATACGAATTCATCGGATATTTAAAGCGACGGATTTTATTTTTGCTACGTAAAAACTCGTGCAAATAAAAAAAAATGTTAAACAAATGTTATTTCGCTGGATTGTTTCTAGTAAGACTAGAAATATAGCGTTCAACAAATTAAGTTACAAAAGGACTGCTAAATTGTTGTTCTTCAAAGAAAAGAATTGGGAAAGAAAACTTGGTTGATTTTTTTTTTTTTTTTTTTTTTTTTTTAATAATGAATATTTATTTAATACAAGCGTATGATGGATGCGAAACTCAAAGATTCACTGTTGGAATTGTTCCAATTCCAGGCAGAGCAAAATCTCACGTTGCCAAAGCAACAAATTCAACAAGTAGAAAGAGAAGAGAGATTTAAACAAGTATTTGAAGAAAAAATGCTTCAACAACAGAAACGCTTTGAGGAAATATTGATGAAAACACGGGAACAAAGAAAAATTCTGGAGGCGACACAGTTAACTAAAGCAGACGATAATCATAACGCATTTTCTCAAACTGTGTGGGCCGCTATTGAAAATTTCAATTATAATCCAGAAGACGATGTCACTTTCGTCCAGTACAATAGACGATAGGAGGATATTTTTATATCCGATTGTAGTACCTGGTCAGACGCGAAAAAAGTTAGGCTTTTGCTAAGAAAATTGGGAACAGCCGAGCATACAAAGTTCGTGAATTTAATTCTCCCAAAAAATACCAGTGAGTTGAGTTTCCAAGAAACAGTTACGCTACTTACAGAACTGTTTTCTGCAAAAACGTCTTTTTTCCATAGGCGATATAAATGCATGAATGTTACTAGAAGAGAGGGAGACGACTACACTACTTATGCAAGTATAGTGAACAAGCATTGCGACGATTTTAAACTGGAGGAATTATCAGCAGATTATTTTAAATGTTTAATATTTGTGCAAGGGCTGGTCTAAAATAAAGATGATGACACGACCATCTATGGCAACACATCAAAGGCCGTAAATGACAAAGTTATCTGATTCTTTCTCCTCTGATCTTAAGCGTGTGGTACAATGGGGGAAGAGGTGGCTGGTCACTTAATACAGCCAAAACCAAGCTTCTATCTTTACATCATCAACGCTCTGATCCCCATCTGGCATCAATTGAAATGGATGGCTCTCGACTTGGGGAGGCTCCATGTTTTGACAAGCTTCTGGGCTTAACCTTTACTCCTGATCTGAAGTGGAACACGTACATCAAGTCTGTTGCCAGGGCGCTGGGAAAATGGTGGGATCCTTCTACCGCTCCAGAAGATATCTCACTACTGATGCAATTCTCTATCCGTATAAAAGCCAAGTACGTCCAAGGATGGAGTACTGCTGCCACATCCGGGCAGGAGCTTCTAAAAACAGCCTATCCTGTCTTGACAGAGTACAAAATAGACTTCGGGGTTTGGTGAGGGATGCCCTTTTCTCTTCCCTGCAGCCTCTCTCCCACAGAAGAGACATTGCGAGCCTGTATTTGTTTATCATTATTTCCATGGCAAGTGCTCGCCTGAGCTCCAATCTCTCGTCCCCCCTCGCCAATCTTTCACAAGAAACACCAATCTAGCTGAAACTACACTCAATAATTTTCCCCACTCTTTATCTGTGCCTAAATCCAAACGTAGATTCCATGAGCAGAGCTTCTTTCTCAGAAGTCCATGATTGTGGAACTCTCTTCCGTTCGCCTGTTTCCCACCTGACTACAACTTGGATGTCTTCAAATCCAACATAAACAAATTGCTGACAAACCGCCCCCTTAAGTAAGACACTCTATCAAATCTCCAATACTAATGATTACTACAATACTATCTCATTGATTACTGTACACGCCATAACCCTTATCCCTGAGCGGCCTCCAGGCCTTGATAAGTGGTGACCTCCATGTAAAAAAAAAAGACGCTGAAATCAGGCGTCGTGTTTTAAATAAATGCTAAGAAAATTGGGAACAGCCGAGCATACAAAGTTCGTGAATTTAATTCTCCCAAAAAAGACAAGTGAGTTGAGCTTCCAAGAAACAGTTACGCTACTTACAGAACTGTTTTCTGCAAAAACGTCTCTTTTCCATAGGCGATATAAATGTATGAATGTTACTAGAAGAGAGGAAGACGACTACACTACTTATGCAAGTATAGTGAACAAGCATTGCGACGATTTTAACCTGGAGGAATTATCAGCAGATAATTTTAAATGTTTAATATTTGTGCAAGGGCTGGTCTTGAATAAAGATGCTGAAATCAGGTGTCATGTTTTAAATAAACTTGAAAACAAACCGAATTTAAAACTACAAAACTTAGCGGAAGACTGAACGGTTTATTGCGTTGAAACAAGATAGTCGTGACATAGAGGAAAGCTGAGTGTCGCATATTAAAAAGATCCATAAAAAGAAAAATTCAACTTCAAAAATAACCAGAGAAACAAACAGGGAAAAGATCCACCTGGACCATGTTGGAGGTGTGGAAATAAACATTGGTACAATGAGTGTCCCTACAAGTTCAAACAATGTGACAACTGCCACCAGAAAAGGCATAAAGCTTCGCATTGTAGAAAAAAATCTAGTAGAAAGACATCCATTAAACTTACGAAAATTGAACCTGAGGAACAAAATATCCGGAAATATGTACATGTCAAAATGTTTAAAAAGAAAGTAAGGCTAGTGGGTCTGACATTTCCATTATTAATGTACAGACATGGAAGAGGCTTGGGAGACCCACTATGATTAAATCACATAAAATGGCGAGAAGTGTCAGTTCAAAGGAGAATTATTGGCGAATATTTTTTTCCAGAACAGGGCCGAAAAAGCAAGAATTTTTGTCATGTGAAAATCAAACAACCTCTTTGGAACTGATCTGTTGGAAAAGTTTAGACTATGGGATCTGCCTTTAAGCTCATTTTGCCAAAAGGTTGAGGATTCGAATGTGGAGGCAGAAAAACTTAAAAGGGAGTTAAAAGAGAATTTCCCAGACGTATTTTCAGGTGGTTTGGGAAGGTGTACAAAAGCAGTAGCAAAATTTGACGTAAAAGTACATGAACAGCCAGTGTACAGAAAGAAAAGAAATGTTCCATACGCCGCTATAGAACAGATAGACGGTGAATTAGAAAAACTCGAAAACATGGGTGTCATCGGAAAAATTGATCACAGTGAGTAGGCTGCACCAACGGTTTACATCAAAAAGAAGAATAAGGAGATTCAGGTTTGCGCCAACTTCACGACAGACTTAAACAGGGCATTACAAGATCACCATTATCCTCTTCCGAGCCCTGAAGAAATATTTGCAAAACTGAGTGGAGGGAAATATTTTTCTAAAATCGACCTCAGTGACTTATAAGTTCCAGTCGATGAGGAGTGTTCAAAGCTGCTATGTATTAATACCCATAAGGGATTGTACAAGTTTAACAAACTTCCATTTGGGGTCAAAGTCGCCCCTGTAATTTTTCAGCAAATTATGGGCATTATGTTAAATGGGTTGGATTTCGCAGTAAGGTACCTGGACGATGTGTTAATGAAAAGCGCTAGTAAAGAACAACACAAAGCTCATGTAAACCAAGTAATCAAAAGGATCCAGGATTATGGATTTAAAGTAAAACAGGACAAATGTACATCTTTCATGGAGAAAATAAAATACTTGGGGCAAATCATCGATAAACACGGATCCAGATAGATTGAGTGCAATAAAGAATATGCCTGCTCCAGAAAATCTTGCGTCTTTACAAAGTTTCTTAGGTTTAGCAAATTACTACAATGTATTTGTGCCAAATGTGCATAAACTAAGGTCGCCTTTAAATGAACTGTGAAGGAAAGACCAAAATGGGTCTAAACGCAAGAGTGCGAAGAAGCATTTCGGGAAATTTAAGAGGCTTTAACGTCCGACTTGTTTCTGGCACATTATAATCGCAAGCGTGAAATTATAGTTGCAAGCAATGTCAGCTCCTATGGCATAGGAGCATGCATTTTGCAAGGATCATCTAATCGAGCATATAACCATTCCGCCATACCACCCAAGAAGTAATGGACAAGCAGAGAAATTCTTTGGCACATTCAAGAGAGCTCTGAAAAAAGCTAGTGGGTCGCCGGCGGATAAGTCAATCCAACAGTTTTTACAAGTCTACAGAGTCACTTCAAATGCAAACATCGAAGACACCTGCTGAGGTTATGTTCGGACATATGGTTAGATCGATTTTTCACAAGTTGTTACCAAACCAGGATAGGCCAAACGTCAGAAAACCGATAACAAAAAAATGGTATAAAGTTGGCGAAAGAGTCTTCTACAAGATTCACAAAAATAATAAGGTTTTCTGGGAGTCCGGCATTGTTGAGAAATAGGCAACATGGTCTACATGATTAAGGGACCAGACTTCATGCACAAACGTCACACTAACCAAATTCGGAAAAGATCCTCGAACAGTGAGGTAACCAGATCGCCCGAGGAGGACATCATGGACACAGTGTTTGATACTTTTCAGGTGCCCATACCGGAGACAGCTCCAGAGAACAGAAGATCAAACAGAAATCAACAGAATTGATTAGGGTGAACCCAAAACAAAAACGTTATTAATCCCAGACGGAATATTTTCAAAGGGGGTGTTATACCAGCCTTCCTTGAACAGAGGAATTTACCCCGATTAGCACTATAAATAACGCTAGTAATTCCAACACCGGTTAGAGAGATGCGACTGCACTTCAACTGCTAGCCCAGTGCCCAGCAGATATACACGCTTCCCTATCTTTGTGCATTAGTGTTAATACACTTGTTCCTTAACCGAACCTTGAGTTGATTGTTCTTATTTTCACTGTTGTTCCACGACACAACATTTACGACATTTTGGTTTATTTATAATGATTCATTTTAACGTTTTATTAATAAACTAGCCTGGATGCCTGGCATTGCCCAGGTGTTTGGATGTACGTGTTAAGCAAAAAAAAAAAAAAAAAAAAAAAAAAAAGTGGTAGTAGGCAGGTAGGCTCGAATCCGTAGCGTGAAGGAGTAAAAGAATGTGAAAACAAAACAAAAAAAAAACGAACGTCTTTGTTATTGCATCCATTGCCAAACTAGAAAGGGTGAATGGTTAAATTAAGATTAGTCAATCGAAAAGTGGGGATGACTTTCGAAAATATCAGTGAAAAAAGCGACCCCTCCTTCAGAAAAGTGCGTAGTTTAGGGTGAAGCAATTAATGTTTTTAGCCAAATTTTTTGATATTTGTCGTCCGAAGGATTGGGCTTTTTTTTCTTTTTTACATGGAGGTCACCACTTATCAAGGCCCGGAAGCCACTTGGGGATAAGGGTTATTGCGTGTACAGTAATCAATGGGATAGTATCGTAGTAATCGTTAGTATTGGAGATTTGATAAAGTGTCTTACTTAAGGGGGGGGCGATTAATCAGGAATTTGTTTATGTTGGATTCGAAGATATCCAAGTTGTAGTCAGGTGGGAAACAGGCAAACAGAAGAGAGTTCCACAGGCGTACACTTCTAAGAAAGCTTTGTTCATGGAATCTACATATTGATTTAGGCACAGATAAAGAGTGGGTAAAATTAATGACAGTGGTTTCAGCTAGATGGGTGTTTTTCATGAAAGATTGGTGGGGGAGGACCAGAGATTGGAGCTCGGATGAGCACTTGCCATGGAAATAACGATAAAACAAATACAGGCTCGCAACGTCTCTTGTTGTTGTGGGAAAGATGTTGCAGGGAAGAGAAAAGGGCATCCCCTACTAAGCCGCAAAGTTTATTTTGTACTCTGTCAAGGCAGGATAGGCTGTTTTTAGCAGCTCCAGCCCAGATGTGGCAGCAGTACTCCATCATTGGACGTACTTGGCTTTTATACAGATAGAGAATTGCATCAGTAGGGAGATATCTTCTGGAGCGATAGAAGGATCCCACCATTTTCCCAATGACCTGTGCAACAGACTTGATGTATGTGTTCCATTTCAGATCAGGAGTAAAGGTCAAACCCAGAAGCTTGTCAAAACATGGAGCCTCCCTAAGACATGAAAATCCGTTGTCTTTGTCAAAAAAAAAAAAAAAAAATGAATTGTGATCATTTGAATTTTAAAGTCTTTTAAATATTTAGTATTAACTTTCTTTCAGTGTTGTTCAGTGTGGAATAACACTGAAAGAAGTTTACATACCTGGACAACATAGGTTTTACAGAGAGAGATTTAGATTTGTGTCTCAAAAGCATAGGTTGTATTGGATAAGCTGCAGTCAGTATGCACTTCAACACTTACTGACAAACTGAATGGGCAGTTCTTCAGAGCAATGGTGGAATCTGTCCTTGTTTACAGTGCTACAACTTGGACACTCATCAAAAGATTGGAAAGAAAGCTAGACGGCATGTACACCCATATGCTATGAATAGCATTAAATATATCTTGGCAAAATTATCCCATGAAGCAGCAACTTTATGGCAACCTACCTGTTATATCTACTACCATCAGGGAAAGATGTTTACGGTTTGCTGGTCACTGTCAGACGACCGAGCAAGAGCTGGTGAGAAATATATTGTTGTGGACTCCACAGCACGGGCGCACAAGCATAGAATGACCTAAATCCACATGCACCCAGCAAATTGCAAATTGCACATGGTGCCAATTGTGATCCTGAAGATCTGAGGCAGCTGATGAAAGGTAAATATGGAGAGAGAGAGAGTCACAGCCTAGCTAGATAGATAAATGAATAAAATTCTCCACTATTAAAAGATAGTTTTGAAAATTAATTACATCCAATAATTCTATAAATAGAAATTTAAATAGCATTACCTTAAACCAAAGCGATATATAAGGCGAATGTCTATATTTTTTCATTAGTCTTGCACGTGTTTCACCATCGTAATGAAAAATATAGTCCTTATGAAATCATATAGCTCATCAGAGATGGACAAATAAATTGATAAAAAGATCAAGAGATGAAATAAAAAGGATACTCAAGATGAGGAAGATGGAAATTCAAAAACACGTTTACTTAAAGGTAGTATTCAGAGGAAAATTTGGAAGTGATATACAAACTGCCACTAGTGTATTAAGCGATACTCTTTGTGTAAAGAAAATGGAGCTTAGGCATTTGGACAATGTTTGAACATTGTTAATTCAAATCTTAGCAGCCAAATAGCGTAACAGTTAGGAGCACCGACTATCGCCTAGGTAGTCGACTTTCAAACCTGGCTTAAGGTAATTGCTAGTCTAGCTGCACTGAAAAGCTGTGATATAGCAAATATGTCTGTAGATTATATATGTTTAATAAACTGCTGCAATTTTAAGATAGGATTATTGAATATATACATAATAAACGTATATTTGTTTTAAGGAAACACACACACATAAGAGAGAGAGCGAGATGGACTTTCAGTCAGTGGTGACTGAAGCTCTGGAGTTCGAGCTGCAAGGTTGATATATTGCTTAGATAAAGTCACACTAATGAATTTTTCAAATGACGGAACACGTACCTGTGAATGTTAATATTTCTATAATATATACGTGTATGTGTGTGTGCGCGGGCGCATGTGTATAAATCTACAAAACGTTATTGTTGCGTCTGTTAAGGAAATCTCTAGTTTCAACTTTGATCTCTTCCTCTGAAGTAGAAGAGCTCTCTTAAAGGCGTCCCGTTTTCTGTCGGTTTAGATCTTATTTCTAACGAAAAAAAAAAAAAAAATGATGTGAAGAAAAAGAAAACTAAAACCGAGTCAGTCTGCCTGAAGAGGTAATTCCTGTAATTATAGCCGTTGAATAAATGGAGAGTGTAAAAAGCTTGGACAATAGAAACAAAATACAAAAGTCACACACACAAAAAAAAAGATTAAAAATATAATTCATAAAGATGCTGTGTCATTCTGGTATAGAAAGATTTCAACTAGCTCGGCTCATTTACAACATATGATGGAAGATGAGCCGAGATATTGCAGGAAACTTTACAATTCGTAAGAGAATTAACTTATTAAAAAAAAGATATGCATAGCATTTTGAGCTACACATCTTCATAATTAAAAAATATATGAGACACGCGTAATACATCCATCCTGCCAGTAACTAAACGTATATATATATCATTCAAACGCAGTAGTGTTTGAATATATGGTTAAGTGGCAGTTTTATTCATTTAGCTTCACCACTCACTCATTTCAAACAATTATTATAGTTTATAGGTTACCTTCTCAGCTATATTATGAAAACATAATTCAATTTTCGTTCAGTAAAACAAAAGTTATGATGAATTTGGTGGTGTTCAAAATCGTAAAAAAGTGAGCAATGGTTTTTATGACTAGTTTCCATAATAACCACGTTGCTTCAGCGACTACTGTTGCTACCAATTCACTGCTCTCGTGAAAAGAGAAGTAACAAGTGAAACAGAATGAAAGGGAGATAATTGGTGGTATTTTATTGAAAGCAGACGAGTGCTGTACATTGTTATTACATATGTGTATGTTGTGTTTATGGGAGCAAAAAAATAAGACTGAAATTAAACAAAAAACAAGTGAATTTGCTGGAAGCCTGGAAAAATCATGAATTACAATAGAAAAATGCAAGCATAAACAGTAATATGGTTAAGCTTAAACAAGGAAACGTAAAGGACTAGTTTTTAAAACTGGAAAAGAAAAGGACAAGATATTCTAGTAAAAAAAATATAATGAATTTATACCTTAAAATATTGCAGCATTTAGATTTTTTTAATTCAATCTATAACATTATATAATCAATTCTTAATGCTGCAATATTTTAAGTTATAAATTTATTATATTTTTTACTAGAATATCTTGTCCTTTTCTTTTCTAGTTTTAACAACTAGTCCTTTACTTTTCCATGTTTAAGCTTAACCATATTATATTTCATGCTTGCATTTTTCTATTGTAATTCATGATTTGGCTTAGATGGAAATAGACAAATTTCACCTTTGCATGATAAACACACACACACACACACTATATATATATACAGGGTGACCAAAAAAAAAAAAAAAGAAGCTAAATGGAGGCCATCTAGAACATATGCTGTAGAACGGAGAGAAAAAGGCCAAAGACCCTAATGTTTTGATGTAATATTTTGACAGTTATGACCAAAGTTTCATTTCATTCGGACAAAACACTAAGAAACGGAACCTAATTAGAGTTGGGGCCCGTTCTTTTGGGGTCACCCTGTGTGTGTGTGTGTGTGTGTGTGTATGTATATATATATATATATATATATATATATATATACACACATACTAGCAAGTACCCGTCGTTGACTGGGTTCAAAAACAGCCTACAGAAAATAAACTCTGATTTAGGAATGTATGATAGGTTATGAAAAGGAAGGGTTGTAAAGAGATAGCTTCGAATTTGGGGGTATCAAAACAAAAGCAAAATATGATGAAAGTAAAAATAAAATAGATAAACCCCATAATTTATTATACCATACCTGTTCACACTGAAACACTTATCACAATATTCTGTGGATCTATATTAAAAAACCTTATTAAACTTTGTGACATATTTCCATTCTATGGAGGTCAGGCACGAACGAATACACCATAATTTTATTATACCATATTTCTTCAAACTGAAACATAATTATCAAAGTATATTTATGCAGACAGATATGAAAAGTCTTTTATTAAAGTGTGTGCCTATTTCCATTCTATGGAGGTCAGGCGCGAATGCAAACCCCACAATTTTATTATACAATCCCTATTTAAGTTAAAACATACTTATCAAAGTATTATGTAAATCTATATCAAAAACACTTGTAAACGTTTTTTTTTAATTTAAAAATTTTTTTTATTTTCATACTTTGTGGACCAGGCGCGTACACAGACCCCACAATTTTAATGAATCATCATTATGCCAAATCAAAACATCCATTCCTGTGTCTCGAGACATCTTCTATCATTATATGTGATCAGTTTTCTATAATAGTCAACCATATAGGAGCATATTCGTGACCAGACACACACACAGACGTTCAGCTTATATATATATATATATATATATATATATATATTTCCTCCAAACCTCTGGCCTTGATGGAGGGGAGACAAGAACTTGCTGCTATGGTTTCAAATGATCAGCAAGGGGAGACTTTATTCCAAATATTTCTCATATGTTATATCTCCCCATTTTTTTTTTTTTATTCAATTTTCACCCCAAACAAGGCACAGTGCCACTTTGAAGTAGGGGGCTGCTATCGGGGACATAAGTTGCAGGGGTATTATGAAGGGAGATGAGTAGCAAGATGTCTGTTCACATTACATTTGAACTTTTGCATGTCAGTATAGCTTGGAAAACAGAATCTCGGAAGGGAGTTCCAAAGACCTGCAGTTCTGGGAAAGAAACTATTAGAGTAAAAGGCTGTCTTACACCTAGGGATCTCTACTGTGACGGGGTGGGATTTAGCTGCTTGTCGGGTTTGTCAGGGGTATTCACGTCAAAGGGGTACAAGTGCTTGTAGTTTGTCAGAGCATTCACCATTAAAATACTTGTAGAACAGGCAGAGGGATGCACCACTTCGATGGGACAGAGGCTGAAGCCTAGATGACAGTTCAGGACCTATCAAGTTGGCGACTCTCTTTTGAACCCTGTCAAGGAGTGAGAAACAAGTAGCAGATGCACCAGCCCAAATGTGACAACAGTACTCCATACATGGGCGAATGGTGGCCTTATAGAGGTACAGGATACTTTCGGGCGTAAGTAGTTTTCTAGCACAGTAGAGAGAACCCACCTTCTTCGCAGCAGCCTTGGCAATGCTCTCAATGTATCTGTTCCAGTTCATGTTCCCTGTAAATGTTAGGCCGAGGAGTTTAAAGGAAGTACTTTCGGATAATGTGTTCTTGGCCATTGCTATTGGTGGTAGAGAAGGTTTCTTGTAATTATTGAAGGAAACAAGCTTAGTCTTGACAGCATTGAATGTGACCATCCATTTTTGTCCCCATTCCACTACAGATTGGAGGTCATCCTCTAGTGTTTCTGCCATTTGTTTAGTTATGTGTTCATTTGTTCTCTCCTTGTGCCTGTTATAGAGAGTGGTGTCATCAGTAAATATATCCATCTCAGAATCAATTTTATCAGGGAGGTCATTTATGAATATCAAGAATAATAAAGGTCCAAGGATAGACCCTTGAGGTACTGCCGCATTTATATCATATTGTTTAGATGTACGATCATCGAGGACAACTTGGATTTTCTCTTTTGGAAATAAGGTACGATTATGAATATCTCCAGTATCAAATAAGCTTTATACATTGTGAAATTTACTTTATGTATAAAAACTAAAGAGGGGAAATATAACATATGAGAAATGTTTGGAATCAAGTCTCTTATTGCTGTTATTTCAGATCATTTGAAACCATAGCAGCAAGTTTTTGTCTTCCCTCCATCAAGGCCAGAGGTTTTGGGGAAATATAAGATATTTTGTAATTCATATGCAAAACTAGAAAAACAAATGACTATGATTGAAGTATTGGTAAAGGTGCAGTATCTTTTGACCCACTAAAAACCCTTTAAAATTACCACTATTATAGATTTTCGAGGGTGCTGAAAGTGAAAATAACAGAGGAAACGAGTAGTTTCCAAGATATGAAGAAATTATAGAGTGGGAGATCACTTTTCTATATTAATTTAATGTAAAATGAACATCGACTTTATAGCTAAATGGCCATAAAGTGGGTGCTCATTTTATGTTAAATTAATACAGAAAAGTGATCCCCTACTTTTTTAAATAGCAATGTGCGACCTTAAGGGCAAATGTCACATACCGCATTACACAATTCAGATCATTAACTTTCTGATGAGCCTTCATTTGTTAAATTCCAGTCAGTAGTTGCAGAGATTTCAAACTTATAAAATTGCCTCAAAAAGTCGTATATCTATATATAGATTGCATAATATTTGTGTAAAAAGCTTTTAATAAACACAGAACTTTTTCTATATATATTTATGTATGTGTATATATTTTTGTTTAAAAAGTTTTGCCTACCAAACTCCTGTCAGTTTTTGGACATGAAACTTCAAATATAGTGTGTTCGAACCCATGCAAAACTTTATATTTGGGTTTTAGCTGGAGAAAATCGGTGCAAAAGTGTGAAAATTTAAAAAATGAAATTTGCCAGGAGAAGGTCGAACGACGGCATTATGAATATGCATGTGTGACGTAATAGGTATTGGTTCATGTTTTAATTTTTAGCTTTGCAGTAAATATGTCTACATAATACAGTCAGTAACATCAAAGGAAAAAGTAAATCATAAGCTAAACGTTTTGGTTTCGATTCTCGGTGATGGCGCAAAAGTCTCTTTTCTTTTTTTTTTTTAACTTTAAGTTATTACTATATATTGGGTTCCATATAATATAATAATAAATACACGATATGCATTCATCAAAATAGCATATTTAAGCATATTTTACAACTGGGCAATGATGGGTAATCTACTAGTATATATACATCTATAATTTTTCAAGTTTACAAACTGAATAATTCTGTAAACTTAAAGCGAGTATAAATATTAATACTGATATGTTAGAACAATTCAAACCTGATGAAAAAACTCAATATCAGAGAGTGAGCATTGATATAAGAAAATCAATTTAAACTCTGTAAATTAGAATTTAATGGAGTTTCAAGAATAGCTCATATCCTTAGAGGAAAATAGTTAGTAAAATAATATTCATAGGCAAGCTATAATTTTGCTGGTTAACACATGAATAGAAAACTACTAATTATAAGAGTGGTCATATTTGTGTAAAGGTTTCTAACAAAATATTTGTGAAAAGGTTTCTAACAAAATATTTGTGTAAAGGTTTCTAACAAAATATTTGTGTAAAGGTTTCTAACAAAATATTTGTGTAAAGGTTTCTAACAAAATATTTGTGTAAAGGTTTCTAACAAAATATTTGTGTAAAGGTTTCTAACAAAATATTTGTGTAAAGGTTTCTAACAAAATATTTGTGTAAAGGTTTCTAACAAAATATTTGTGTAAAGGTTTCTAACAAAATATTTGTGTAAAGGTTTCTAACAAAATATTTGTGTAAAGGTTTATAATAATACAGAAATGTAGGCTGATTGGTTGTTTTTATTTTACGGCATATCAACCCTTTTCGGGTTATTTAATGCCGAATCCAAAGATTTTGAAGAAAAATTTTTTAATAGAATATATTTGTTGTTTTCAAGTCGGTTTCTATTTAACCCATAGTTGGAACCCTAACAGGTACTACCACTCCGGGTTAGAGTGGACCTGGGAGCAATGGTAATTAAAGGGTGGCTCCACACTCCCCAAAGCCCGCAAGCTGGGGCCTCACCACTGGATATAGTTTAAGGTCATATGCAGGACCAAGAAATGTAGGAGTTGAAAAGATATTCCAAATGAAGGCTGAATGAAGAAAAAGTTGGATCCAAAGAAAATATTGATTAGTAGATGTAGAAATGTAAATGAAATAATCCAAAAGTAATTGTAATGATCCAAGTGATTGATCAGTAAACATGAGCAAATTCCAAATGCAAAGATGGCTTCTTAATAGTGCAGTAAAAGATTTTTTTAGGAGAAAAGATTCTAAGTGAAAAGTTACCATTGGTCTTACAATGAGAGAGAAAATAAATTCATACGCTCCCATCGGTAGAGAAATTTAAAATGAATTATCCTCAAATCTAAAAGCAGGAAATTTGAATGTAGTAAGCAAAGAACCAGATGTTCTATTTTTAGAACAAACTAGTTGCTAAGTGTAAGATGTCAAATTGACATAAAATTGGATCGGGGGGGGGGGGGACTTGATTGTCTAGTCTGATAGATCAAAATGGGTGGACAAAAAAGGAATAGATGCTATAGGTTGCAAAATTTCTATGTCTACATAAATCACTGTATACATACAGATACATATATATATATATATATATATACACAACTTCATAAACATACATGCATATACACATAGATACACAAAATTGCAACCATCTACATATATTGAATTAGAAATAAAATTATGAAAATAAAGTCAAGAATGAGATTAATATACTTAATTGTTAAGCAGTTTTGTTTTTTTTACAGATTTCTTTCTTTGAACAATGTATATCTATAAAGTTGAGTATTTTGTTGCACTTACATTGATATTAAAAACCTACTTTTTCTATTTAAAAATTATTAAAATGAATTTCTTAATATACTTACTCATGGATATGCAAGATATTAAATAATGGTTAACTACTTTGCATATTCTTTGAAAAATGAATATTATTAATTTTTTATGGTTTTTTATTAGATGATTGGTTTCATTTAACTATTACACTCAGTTCTATTTATGTATATTTTCTACATCGTGCATAGCATTTAAGATGAAAAAGTTCTAGTACACCAAATGTATTTATATATATATATATATATATATATATATATATATATATATATATATATATAAGTGATCATGTGTGTGTGTGTGTATGCAGAAAATCTCTACCAAACTCCTCTCTGAATTTTTGGTTTACAGACTTAAAAAAAAAAAAGAAACAGCACTAAGCCTATGTGGGTTTAACTGGCTTTCTCCAAAGGAGGAAGTTCCATGGGAGCATGAAATTCACAAGCGGTTTCCAGTCGCATGTATATCCCCGTTAAGGGAGATTACAACATTAGGTTTTTACAACTCTTGCAGGAAGGTGTCAATGTCCACCTACATACAGTGCCTGGAATTCCCAAATTGGTTACCCATCTGGCACTGACCAGGCTCAGCATTGCTTAACTTTGGTGATCTAACAAGAACCGGTGTTTCAACATGATTATGTTGTATATATATACAGACTTGAAACGTGATATATAGGAGATTTGAACTTATGGAACAATTTCGATTTGTTTTTTAACCTTTGAAAATAGCTAAGGAGTCAAAATTAGAAGAAAAAAAAACAAAAACAGTTGACCTTGGCAGATTAAGTCGAATAAAACTGTTACTCCTGCTGTTACTTTTGCGCATGTGCAAAATTAAACATTCAAAGCTCAAAGTCACTTATTTTTTTTAGCCTTTCGTATCCATTTGTTGGTAGTTCAAATGGTAAGGATGCTAGAGAGATAAATAATAACTAAGGCTGGAGCGCTTAACGTTTTGGTTTCAATTCAAGCAGATGGCACACAAGTCATATTTTTTTGTATAACTTGAAATTATATCTTGGATAATAACAGAGAATTGGATCTATAATAAGAAATCTGTATGAATTAAAATATAATATTTATGCATATTTTATGACCAAGCAATGCTGGGTGGCCTGCTAGTGCTAGACAATATTCACTACATGATGGTTCTTCATTTCTCAATCCATAAACAAAATACCTTGCACATCTGAAAATACAAAGGACCTAAACCTTACCTACTGATGTTTGCATCTAATTGCTTTAGATGGTTTTCACCTGCTGCTGTCTACTCAGCTCGCAGCCGATTTCCTAAGTGGTGGATTCATGTTTCATCCATTGTCAAATATTGATGCAAAAAAACTACTTTTTCCCATGTTGAAACAGTTGTAAACGTTTTGAATCATCAATGTTGTTTTTTAGCAAACATGGCACCCATTAAATACAGCTTTTCTCATAGACGAATGTTCACACAAAAAATGACGGAGACAATGTTTTTGATATCTCGCACAATTGCAATTTACAATCGACCAAAACAAATTTTTTAACAATTTTGATGTTTTCCAGGACAACTGCTGAACTTGAGAAATCTGGGCCTTCAACATCATTTGTGTCCATACAACAGCATTTTAAGTCAGCATGCTACATTTTAACCATTGTTTCCGACAAAGCAGAATCTGAATAACACAAAACCACTGCTTTGCTTTAACAATATTTTTTCCTCTCAGGAAATTCAGATTTTTTTTCCCCCCATTGTTTAAGATTAGCAACAATAGCTTCAATTAGATAACTGTAATTTGTAAACTAATAATCCAACTGAGTTCACATTTTGACATGTTCAATTTGAAGGTTAGTACTTTATAAAAAAAAACAAAAAAACATGTATTTTCTATTAGTTGTGCTATTTATGCCAAACCCAAGAATTACTGAGTGATGTTATATATCAGTGATGGGACGATTCCACTATTTTTCGTGATTCTTATACAATTACAGATTCCATACTAAATTCCTGATTTCGATACAATTACTGATTCCTTATAAATCTCCAAATATTTAACTACAGACTAATAATTTTATCCCGATTACCGTAAAACCACATGTTAAATGTGTAGATATTTTCTCAAACATAAAAGAAAAACATTTAAATTATAGGGACGATCTACAGATTTTACTATTACTGGTATTTTTAAAATCATTAAATATTATTTTATTATTATTACCAGCAGCAAAGGATATTGCTTTCAACCAAATCAATAAAAGAAGATAATTAAAAGAATCGTTTTTCGCATTGGAAAATCAGCACATACTTTCTGCTTGCGATACCCCAAAAGTTCTGATTAATCATCTCAACACTATATATATATATATATATATATATATATATATATATATATATACATACACACACATATGAGAGAGAAGAATTTGAATTTTCCTTTAATTATGGTTGATTAAAAAACATGAAAAATGTTTGCAGAAGATTAAGATATAAAGTAGAAAAAAAGGAAAGGAAAAACATCTTAAAATTATTTGGATTCTTCGGACTATTGTTCTTGATCAATATACCCTCAGAGCTTCTTCAGGTGTATCTTGTTGGGAACCTTTCTGTCGAACTTGGAAATGTGCACAGAATTTTGAACGGAACTCTTTCTTTGATCTTAAGTAATTCGTAATTGTATTCTGAATGTTGCCCACACTAAGGATTGAACCTCTAACCTTAAGAATGCAAGCTTCAACTGAATTTTACCATGTATTTTATCTACTACATCATGGGTCGTCAGTGCAAGCGACATTCAAAATAAAACTGCAAATTATTTAGAATTTCTACTCTGTCATGACTGACAGAACGATGCTCAGCGGATTAAATAAAGGGTTCCGTTTGAAATTCTGTGCAGATTTCAAGATTAGACAAGATATACCTGAAGAAGGTTATATCGACCGAAATGTGGAAATAACACTCAAGATGAGAACGATAATCCAAAGAATCCAATATGAATAATCAATTTTCATCACAAAAATTGAGAAAAAAAAATTTTAAAAACGTTTAAATCAGTATAGAAAACAAAAAGAAAACAATTTTCATGGAGAATTTTTAGATATTGCTGCATGAAAAAAGTTTAAAGCAGAAAAATCCATATAAGGTTGGTCAAGCAATAAGATGACATTTTTTATTAGAAGTCAAACTAAAATTAGGCTTATATATGTCAGGATATAACATTATAAAAGGAAGTCTATAGTGACGTGGAGTAGATAAGCTGATAAAATTTTTCTCTTTTTCAGGATGGCATTAAAGTGTTTCAGAATTTTTAAGATAAGGATTGATAATTTATATTATCTGGATCATTCGTACTATTCTTCTCGCCGTGGATATTATTCTCACAATATTTCAGTCAGTGTAACCTCAGACCTTCTCCACATACATCTTGTTCAACTCAAAAATCTTCATGAACCTACAACCTCCAGAAGATTTATATCCATTGCGCCATAGGTCAAACGAAATAACAAAAACCAATGAGGATGGAGATAACTGTCTAAAAACGTGTACAATAATAAAAATACTTCACCTCAAGATGGTCAACATTATTAGGAAGGCCAAAGAGTGTATCCGATAAAGCAGGTGGATAAAAACAAGTCTAAAAGAGGCATATAATCAAAATGGCTCATCTCGGAACTATGGACATCATGTTTGTACAAGTCCATTCTTGTTTTATGTGTTTGCATTGAAATTAGTTTTTCAAAAGAATTGAAATGCATCATTCCTGTTAAAAAATGTTTTATGAAGAGAAAAACAATTGGAATTGCATGTCTATGCAAGATAACATCTCTTCATCAAAATTAGTTTTTTTTGTTTGTTTTTTCATTGAAGTTTTTTCTTTTGTTTAATCAACATTTAGCCTTGATGTTCTTATCGTGAAAAACCTACAAAAAGCTCATCTGACAAAAGAATATAATAGATTATTATAGAACATAAAATACTAGCAAGGAGACCCGGCATTGCACGGGACTAAATGAAGATCAACAAACGTTCCATACTTTCAATACTTTTGTCATTATATATATATATATATATATATATATATATATATATATATAAATATATATATATACACACACACACACACACAAGGCGTTCCAAAAGTAATGTCTCATACTTTACATTCCGCCTGAATGGATCAGTGGGAATTGTAAATTGTATTGCTATGATCGCTGAACTTATGCATTCATAACCATAAAGTTTCATCTTTCTGTTGCAGATATTGACGGTGTGAGACAAAAAAAGTAACTCCTTTCATGGACGTGCATCAGAAGTAGGTATGCATTATTGAATTCCTAGCAAAAATGCTTTGAGAATGGTGGTGACTATGTAGAAAAATAAACCCTGGAGCACAAACGGTCTCTCGTTTTTATGACACCACTCCTGTCTTCGTAGCTTTTCAACTTTTTGACTAAGAAATATAGGAGGCTTTATTTTCGGAATGATACTATATATTAGGAGTATACTGATTAATTAGCAAGTAATCGGTAATTGGCCTAATTGGGTATTTTACCGATTAATCGGCAATCGGATAATTTGCCGATTAATCGGTCGATTAATTACTCTTCTCTTTCCTATTAAATTTAAATCATTTCATCACTACCAAGTGGTTCATCAGATAACATCAAATTATGTTAATGTGCCAAAGCTAAGTTAAATTAGCAGCCATTAAGTGTCTGGCCACTATTATGGCTTTTTATTTTTATTAAATAAAGTTACAAAATACAAAGTACAATTTCCAATTCTTAAATGAATGTAATTAAACATTTAGATACAAAAAGAAAATTACAAACCAACTACAAAGTAAAAATTGTAATTCTTTAAATGAATAATAAGCTGAAGTTCTGCACCTGCTGGTGCTCTACTTCCTCTTTTCTTGCTGCTTGTATCCTGTTATCATAGTCTCCTCAGTATTTTAAAGTTCTAATGTAGAAACATTAGTTTCTCTATTCTCATGACGGCGCCTGTTCTTCATAGATTCATACACATTACCACCTGTACCAAAGAGCCTCTCACTCTCCACAGATGAAGGTGGTGCGCTTAAAATATTTTGAAGCCAGTTTACTCAGCAATGGTAAGGTCTCCTGTGTCTTCATTACATAACACGACCACTGAAATGTATCATCACCTCTTGTGTGTAGTGGTAAAGCTACATAATGATCAAGTTCTTTTGTGTACTTAAGCATAAGGGATTTACTACTTTTGAGTTTAGATTGTGATTCTTGTATTTCTATTGTAATTCTGATCTCCAGGTTTAACTCAGCTTCTACCTGCTTTAAGTTTTAATTTGTTACTGGAGGCTTATTTGAAACTAACTCATCAAACAAGCTTCACAGAGATACGGTTTTACTTTCACTTTGATCTTGACCCTCAACAGAGCTTGACGAAATGTATCCTGCTGATTCTGCTTCATTATCATCGGTAGAAAGTAGATTTATCGTTTTCTCACAGATGTTACTTTTATATATGATTTCTGAATTAATTCATTGATATATATATAGCCATGTTATATATCATTTTGAAGCGCTTTTTTCGCTATATCGAATCATCTTATTCATTACCATTGTCAATCTCTTCATTCATTTTTTGCAGGCTTTTTGACAGCATAGATAAAATTCAAATCCGCATAATTTTCTTGTTCTAGTTCAAACTAGGTTGAAAAGTTGCCGAGACAGCTAGTGATATCCATGATGCATTTGGGCCAGGAACCACTAATGAATGAGTGGCACAATGGTGGTTCAAGAAATTTCGCAATGGTGACGAAAGCCTCAAAGATGAAGACAGTTGCGGCTGACCGACTGTGGTTGATAATGAACAGTTGAAAGCCTTAATTAAAGCCGATCCTCACAAAACCACACGAGAAGTTGCTGTTGAACTAGAGGTTAACCACTCAACAGTCATTCGCCATTTAAAGTAAAGAGGGAAATCAAAAAAGTTGGATAAATGGATGCCGCATGAAGTGAACAATAATCAAAAAAAATCGTTTTCAGGTGTCTTCTACGCTTCTACGATCCATTTCTCAAGTAGATTGTGATGTGAAGTTATCCTCTATGACAACTGGCGACGTCTGGCACAATGGTTGGTTGCCGTAGAAGTCCCACAACACTTCCCAAAGCCAAAATTGCATCAAAAAAGGTTATGGTGACTGTTTGGTAATCTGCGGCCAGTCTCATCCATCAGAGCTTCTTGAATCAGGGTGAAATAATTACGGCGGAGAAGTACTACCGACAAATTGATGAAATGCACTAGAGGCGCCAACATGCATGCCCAAGATTGGTCAATATGAAGGGAACAATTCTCCTCCATGACAACGCTCGCCTGCATGTTGCTCAACTGATCCTGCAGAAGCTGAATGAATTTGGCTACAAGACTTTGCCTCATCCGCCACATTCACCAAACCTTTCGCCCACCGATTAACACTTTTTCAAGCATCTCAGCAACTTCCTGTATGAAAAATGCTTCAAATACCGAATCCTCCTTTAATGACTTCATCGCTTCCAGAACTTTGGATTTCTGTGCTAATTTCTCATTGGCAAAAATGTGTGGATTTTAAAGGTTCTTATGAAAGGAGTTATGATTTTTTTTAAGTTAAACGTCAAAAAAACGACATTATTTTTGCACCAACCTAATAGAATCCAATTCTGCTTCATTATCATCAGTAGAAAGTAGAAGATGTAGAACCCAATTCTTAGTGTTTTTTTATGTCATCCTTTTGAAATTTAAATTTAAATCTAGGAAAGTCGACACAAGTTTTACCATTTAGATTGGATGAAAATCTTGCTTCCATTGATTAATTAATTGTTCAACAGTGGTAAGGATTCTACTAAAGTAAAAAATATGAGAATTAGATTGGACAACTTTTGAAAGAAATAATCTCCAAACTAAAATTGTAGGTATTATCATCGATATAGTGGAAGTTCTGCGATTTTGTTTTTTGGTGATTTCTTCAAATGGATTCAATAACTGGACAATTTTTTTAACAAGTTGTTAAGGTAGAAATCTTATAGCATCCCAAATTCTCGTATGAAGTAGCAACCAACATAATAGATGTACTGAGACTAAAGCTGCTTTCAGGACTGCCAGCAACCACTGTAAAAGAGTAATAAAAAATGTAAGAGAGCTATATGCTCAATTTGTTAAATCCAAAGTAGCTGAGCAGCGACTTGGTTCCCACCAGTTCTGGCAAATAGCAAACAGGATCTTGAACAGAAGCGTGCGTTCTATCCCAACTATCATCAATGGACATGAGGTCATCTCGTTAGCATCAGACAAGGCCAGACTATTTGCCAAGAACTTTGCAGCTAATTCTACCCTATGCGACAATGACCATCAACTCCCTGTATTTCCTCCTATAACAGACAACACGTTATGCAACATACAAATATCTTGATTCCAGTAAAGCAACTGGCCCTGATGGTATTCCAATTATAGTGTTAAAAACTCCAACCAGAACTTGCCCCCATACTTACAAAACTGTTTAAGCGTTGCCTTAAGGAGAAGTGCTTTCCAACACCCTGGAAAACATCATCAGTATGCCCTGTATTTAAGAAGTCAGATGAAAAGTCATCTCCCTCTCAGTACAGACCAATAAGTCTCCTGTGTGTCACGAGTAAGTTGTTGGAATCCATATTAAATAAAGAAGTAGTCAACCACCTGAACAGAAACAATCTTCTTAGTGGCATGCAATATGGTTTTCGCTCTGCAAGATCCACAGCAGATGTGCTAACGGCTATATCACACAGGATTAGTGAATCTCTTGACAAAGGCTTCCTTTCCAGGGTAATTGCTCTTGATATATCCAAGGCCTTCGATAAGGTATGGCATAAGGACCTACTTCACAAGATTTCCAGCTACGGTATTACTGGAAATGTGTTCTCCATCATTAAATCATTTCTCTCTGATAGGTTCATAAGAGTAGTGGTTGATGGGCAGAAATCAGAGGCCCACAGTATTAATGCTGGAGTCCCCCAGGGGTCTATCCTGGGCCCAACTCTCTTCCTGATCTACATCAATGATCTCCCAAAACACATACTTAAATCATTCATTAACATCTATGCTGATGACACGACCATCTATGGCAACACATCAAAGGCCGTAAATGACAAAGATCTCTCTAATTCTCTTTCCTCTGATCTTGAGCGCATAGTATAATGGGGGAAGAGGTGGTTGGTCACTTTTAATGCATCCAAAACCAAGCTTCTATCTTTACATCATCAATGCTCTGATCCCCATCTGGCATCAATTGAAATGGATGGCTCTCGTCTTGGGGAGGCTCCATGTTTTGACAAGCTTCTGGGCTTGACCTTTACTCCTGATCTGAAATGGAACACGTACATCAAATCTGTTGCCAGGGACACTGGGAAAATAGTGGGATCCTTCTACGGCTCCAGAAGATATCTCACTACTGATGCAATTCTCTATCTGTATAAAAGCCAAGTACGTCCAAGGATGGAATACTGTTGCCACATCTGGGCAGGAGCTGCTAAAAACAGCCTATCCTGCCTTGACGGAGTACAAAATAGACTTTGTGGTTTGGTGGGGGATGCCCTTTTCTCTTCCCTGCGGCTTGTCTCCCACACAAGAGATGTTGCGAGCCTGTCTTTGTTTTATCGTTATTTCCATGGCAAGTGCTAGTTTGAGCCCCAATATCTCGTCCCCCCCCTCGCCAATCTTTCACGAGAAACACCCGTCTGGCTAAAACTACTGTCAATAATTTTCCCCACTCTTTATCTGTGCCTAAATCCAAACGTAGATTCTATGAGCAGAGCTTCTTTCTCAGAAGTGCACGATTGTGGAACTCTCTTCCGTTTGCTTGTTTCCCACCTTACTACAACTTGGATGTCTTCAAGTCCAACATAAACAAATTCCTGACAAACCGCCCCCTTAAGTAAGACACTATCAAATCTCCAATACTAATGATTACTACAATACTATCTCATTGATTACTGCACACGCAATAACCCTTATCCCTGAGTGACCTCTGGGCCTTGATAAGTGGTGACCCCCCCCCATGAAAAAAAAAAAAAAAATGGATCTCTTATTAAAAAATTTCAGTTCGTGCGAATCACTGCTTCACATATGCCATGACAAAATTGTTTCTAATTAATGTTTACCATTAAAAAAATATTCTGTTATTCAAAAAAACAGCCAAGTTTCCTATTTTAAAACTGGTAAACATTATTCAGAAGGGATTTTTCTGGGTATTAAACAGAGAGCATGACGGTCCGCACAAACTGGAGATGAATCATTTGTAAACCACAGCGTTAACATGAACAAAGCCAATACCAAAATAAAGGTGTTCAAACAATAAAAAATGATACATAGTACTTGTGCAGAGAACTTTTTTGGAAACTCATTTCTTAACACATGGAGGAGAGAGCATGTTCTTTTTAGCTAGTCTGTACTTTCACCTAACAATTTGATAAACAATAGAAAAGTGATTTGTGTCACAAGCATTGAAGGACAACTGAAGCTTTTTCTCTGTATGTGTTTGACTGGGGAAGGGGTTGAGGGAATGGACGAATGTTATCAGTGCCAAGTGAAGAATTATACAGTAAAGAAATACCAATTGTGTAAATAACTATTGTTGTTAACATTCAGCTCTCTCTCTTTTATTAAAGTTAAATTGATGCTGAACATGTACGTTTACTTAAACAAAGTAAAAAACACTATATAAAATTATTACATTTTCTTGAACATACTATTTGAGAAGTACATGGTGTAAAGAGCTGACACTTGGATATAGCATTCTACAGTATGTATTGATTAGGCATGCAAGATTCCACATTTGTATCCTTTAATAGTTTTTTATATGTAATTAAAAAAAAAAAAATAGTTTATGACATTTGGTACTTTATTTCCGCCACCGAAATTGAACATATAAGAATTTTTATCGACTTATAATGAAGTAAGTTGCAGCTGGAATTGTTAAAAGAAAATAGGCACATTAATCATTATGTATAGAATTATATTAAATGTTCATATTTACTGTCATTCAATTCAGTTTTATTTGATGATACTTTAACAATTGTCCATCAGTGCAATTTTGCTATTATAAATGATGCAATGTTCACTTTTCACACCACAAAAATGAAGGCTGAAATTAAATTAGAAATAATTGTACGTTTACTTCTTATTGTTTTCTTATACTATACATCTTTTGTGACATTTTGTTACCTTTTTGTCAGAGTTGCCATGTTGTAATTCTAAAATGTTTTCTATGCCAATCTTTTAAAATTAATTTTCGAACCATGGGTCTAGGAAAGTAGACCTACACAAGTTCTTTATTATTTAGATAAGATGAAAATCTTGTTTCCATTGATAACCTGAATTGTTCAATAATGGTAAAAAAGATTCTACTAAAGTCAGAAATACTAATTCAGTTGTAAAAGTCTTCATATTAATAATGCATCATGCCTGTTCTTTGATAATATTGAGTTGATGATGCATGTCTCTTCAATAAATTTTCACTGGCAAGTGAAAGAGGGAGTTAACTCGTCTTTGTTTACAATATTGATTAATATTAGTATCATTTATAACAAAATTTGCTGATAAATCGGCATTAGAAAACATATTGGATCAAGTAAAGATTAGATACCCCATAGCAGACAACGATTACTGGAGAACATTTTAAGTGACACCGGTTGTTTGACCTTGACATTGCCGTTGGTTGTTTCTAAACACGTCATATAGCAGACATATTCGAATGTTCGCGAGCAAGATTTTTTAAAAATATATTTACAAAACTTTTTAAGATTTAAAAGAAAAATATATATTTACAGAATTTTTAAAGATTAAAAAAATCTTTCTATTTACGCAAAACTTTTTAATGTAAGTAATAAAACGAACGTATTTAAACAAAATATATTTAAATAAATGGGGGTCCCTCTGAGTGCGTTTTTTTAATATATATTTACTGAACTTTTTAATAATAATAATAATAATAATATAAATAAATGGTAAGTTTTTACGACATGCCCCAGCGTATTATAAAAACCCCAACCTCCCTATGTTAAGAACGGCTTTCAGAATAAACACCTCCAACCTCAGAAGCCGTTCTTAACATGGGGAGGTTGGGGGGTATTCCAAAAACCGTTCATAACATGGGGTGGTTGGAGGTGTTTATACTACGCTCGGGCAGGTCGTAAAATAATATCAAATAAATAAATAAGCCGACGTTATAACTGAGAATTTCGGATGATTTCAATTAAAAAATACATAATTTAAAAAAAAAATTAAAATTATTATAATCAAACTTTTTAATGGCAGAAACAAATATAAACTATTTGCTTACTTCTTCATAAGGGCAAATTAAATACAAGTTTAGCATCCGAAATTCTCAGTTTCTAATGTTTTGTAATTAATATAGTTCATTCATTTTATTTTTAAATGTTTATAATAATTATTATTAGTTTTATTAAAAAGTTCTGTAAATATATTTAAAAAAAAAAAAAAAAAAAAAACGCACTCAGAAAGACACCCATTTATTTAACTATATCTTGTTTATTAAATACGTTCGTTTTGTTACTGACACTAAAAAGTTTTGTGTAAATAGAAAAAAGTTTTTTTTTTTTTTTTATCCTTAAAAATTTTGTAAATATTTAATATTAAAGAAAATGTTTTGGAAATATATTTTTCTTTTAAATCTTAAAAAGTTTCGTAAATATATTTTTTTAAAAATCTTGCTCGCGAACATTCGACCATGTCTGCTATTTGACGTGTTTACAAACAACAAACGCCAATGTCAAGGTCGAACAACCGGTGTCACTTGAAATGTTCGCCAGTATTCGTCTTCTGCTACGAGGTTTCTAATCCTTACTTGATCCAACCTATTAATCAGTAATCAGCCGATTACCAAAGGCCAATTAATCTGCCAATTTACTAATCAATCCATCCCTTATATATATATATATATATATATATATATATATATATATATATATATATATATATATATATATATATATATATATATATATATATATATATATGACGGGTAAAGTATAAAATAAAACTGATGATATTAACTAAAATGGAAAAGAAATGACATGAAAACTTAAGAATTTATCTCGAGGTCAGGTTTTCCATTAGAGCAAATTAAAGTCTATTCATCGATTTTTTTTTTTTTTTTTTACATTAATAGCCTTTTTATAACTACTGTGATTTTTCATTTAACCTTAATCAAAATTCTTTGTAAACTTGATTAACTCCTTTATAATTTAGTATGAATACTTTTTCAAATAGATTCCAGTTTCTGTTTTTTTAAGAACAATTGAGTTTTATCACATGCTCTTATTTACTTATTCACAAGATTGAAAAAAGACAGCTTATTCCGATAAAGAAACTCAATCTTTAAAATATTTTTTATTTGTTAGAAAATTAAATAAAAGTTTTCATAAATAAAAAAATTAAAATGAATTTTTATTAACTTGAATAGTAAAAAGACTTTCCTTGATTCGATTTATATGCCCAATCATTTTTAGTTATTTTTTAAAACTATTATTGATACTAAAGCATCGAAATAATCATAGTAAATAAAATATTTTTGTAATTAAAAAAATTAAAAGGTTTTTAAAAATTAAATTAAAAATTTATTTTTGTTTTAACTTTCCCCTTAATTCTCAATTTTTAATTTTTATTTTTGGTATCTAAATCACAGTCAACCATGTTATTTTGGTTCGACTGACTGAGCCCTAAAGGAATGGATTTCCTTTTATTTGGACCCAACAGTAGTTCAAATTCGTGCAAGCCGTTCTTTGTTAAAAATTCATAAATTTCAGCTCCAAACAGGCCCTCTTATTTACCTGTTTTTCAACAAAGTTGAATAACGTTCATTCACATGGAGAAACTTTTAAATTAGAAAGAAATTTTAATGAAATAAAAAAAATGTTATATTAAAAATAAAATAAAAATATTTTTGTATTGAGTGAAATAGTAAAAACTCTTTTCTTAAAATCAATCATTTTTAATTATTATTCTTGGTATTATTCCATCTAAATAAGTGGTTGGAAATCATGCAAGCCTTTCTTTGCTATAAATTCATAAATTTCAGCCTCAGACAGGCTCTTTCAGAAGGGATCACATTTCTTTCCAGAGACAGAGGGACGCCAATCAATCATGATCTTTTAGAATGAAAAACAAAAAAGAAAAAGAAACACAATAGATTTTTAAAATGTAATTAATCCTCTTAGTAAAGTGTGAGATTTGACACATCTGCTAGTTTAGGTGCTAAAGCGCATCTGATTTGTTGTGCTCAGCTAGTCCCATTTCACCTTGACCATGATGTGGCCTTTGACCTTGTCAATTGCTTAAGCTGATGATGCTATTGCTTTTTCTTAAGTTATGAGTAAGTGACTGAATATAAGAAAATTAAAGTTTTGTTTTTGGAGGAGATTTTTGTTTTCATCAATTAAAAAAAAATAATAATAAACTTTTTAGTCCGCTAAAAACGGGCAAAAATTATAGCTTGTTGACTTAGAATGTTTTATGGCAAATTGATAGTTGAATATGGCTACATTTGTGTTCATTTTTTGTATTAAATAATAATCCCTATTAATCCCTAATTGTGCGTTGAATGGATATATCATAATACTTAGTTCACTGCACCTTATAATAAAGGTCCATACCAAATTTCAGTCAGATTCTGAGAATGAAATGAACAAAGAGAAATATAATATAGAATTTCAAATTTCTGAGAAAAGGATTAATAATTTGGATTATTCAAATTATCTTGGTTAGTATTTTGTCAAAATGTTTTCGCCGATATAATCTCCAACTTTTTCCAGGTTCATCTTTTTTATCTTTGTTAAAACGGTGCCCGGAAAACTCGTCCCGGGAAAAAAAGATCACCCCTTTTTGCTAGGTAGGAAAACTGGTCCCTTATTGAATAAATATCGATTGAAAACACATTTTATTACCGTTCTTGAAGGAGATATTGTTTTTAAAAGAGACTATGCACCCCCATAATATTTTTAACTCTTGCTTAAAAAAATAAACTTGGTCACGGAGTCAAGATACGAAAAACGAAACCACATATTTATTAAAAATATACTCTAGTTTTAACATTTTTTGTGTCATTACGAAACAAAAATAAAGAAAGAAAACACGTATTATCAAAGAAAGCAATTATTTTATTTAGAAGAATTACTTCAGATTAAATAATTCTTGTGTTATTACAAAACAACAAAAAAGAAAACACGGTCTTATGTAATTTTGGTACCGCGCTGAAATAATAATGTTATTATTTCGAAAGCCAGGAGGGAGGGTATCGTTTAAAAGTAATTTCGGAGGCACTTGTGCAGTACTTAAAAATATACAAATTTATTTTCTTTTGGAGGCTCGTTTTAAAACTGTATCTACCTCAGTATTTTCTTTAATTTTCGGACATTTTTTTGTTAAAAATTATTTACTAAGTAATGTCGAGTGCGACATTACTTGTTATTTCTTTTTAACTAAAAAATAACTCTTTAAAATAAGTTTAAACACCAAAAACTTACAAAGCTAGGTAGAAAACAATTTAAATTTTTAAAACAAACATGTAAAAATATTTTGGAAAATATTATGGGATGTGCATTATTACCTAAAAATATACAAATTTATTTTCTTTTGGAGGGGGGGGGGCTCGTTTTAAAACTATATCTACCTTAATATTTTCTTTAATTTTCTATTTTTGAGCAATTATCCTCCTAAGACGTGATCCTCTTATGTCGGACATTTTTTGTTCATAAGTAACACTCGACATTACTTTTTTTTTTCAACTAAATAAACTTTTTAAAATAAGTTGAAAGACCAAAAACTTTCAAAGCTAGGTAGAAAACGAAAACTTAGAAAAATTAATTTAATTTTTTAAAACAACAGTAAACAAGTAAAAATATTTTTAAAAAAATATTATGGGATGTGTATTCTCTTTTAAAGACAATATCTTCTTCAAGAACGGTCATAAAATGTGTTTTTCAATCGATATTTATTCAATAAGGAACCAGTTTTCCTACCTAGTAAAAGGGGACGAGTTTTCCGGGTACGAGTTTTCCTAAATTCGTAAAAACAATACGAAAGTTTGAACTAAACTTTTTATTTAATCTATAAGGGAAATAGTTAATGTTATAACGACTGACTTTCAACCTCCACAAGACTGTAAGTTATTAATTATTGTTCATCAATCATTGTGCCACAGTTCAAAACAATACAAAGTAACTAAAAAGCAATAAACAGAAATAATTCAAAACAATTATATGATTTAAATAAAACATTTTATTAATTTTGGAAAACTAAAAAATGTTTTACAGTGTTTTCATGAAAAAAATTAAGGTTAACTATTTATTCCATCACTTTAATGAATGAGATTATTCTTTTCAATAAATACAATTATAAACCAAACAAGCTAGCATTCACAAATATCCGTGGGCTTCGATAAATATTATTATATTAGATAAATATCTGTGGTCTTAGAAATAATCTAGATAATGTAGAATCTTTTCTCCTAGTAAACTCTCCAGAAATTTTAGCATTAAATGAAACCAACCTACACTCCTCAATCAACTCTACTTTAACATGACAGGGTATTTTACTCTCTGCTGTAAGGACTCAGATAGATATATGCACGAACTGGGAGTCTACATTCGTAACACTCTCCCCTTAATAAGAGAATGTAGTCTACAATCAGATGACCAGGCCTCCATGCGATTAGCTTTACAACACTGCGTGAGTTAGTTATAATTATAGATGCAGCATTCTCCTTTGATACTAACGCCTAAGTAAATGTGTTTGAGGATTTTAATGTCCACCACAGTAATTGGCTTTGTTTCTCGAGTTATGCAGATGCAGCTAGTAGCAGTACACAAAGCTGCTCTGCATTGTATTCCCTAACACAAACAGTCATGTTCCCCACCCGTCTCCCAGATTGTGAAGACCAGCAAGTTTCATTTCTAGACCTATTCCTTACTACAGTACCAGAGGATTGTGTCACAAATGTTTATAGCCCCCTTGGGAGCGTCAATCACTTTGTGATATTGGTTAACATCTTGACATCCTTTTATTTATGTTGGGATGATTGATGAGAATCATGAATCGGAAAAATCAGAACTTTTTGGAGTATCGGAATCGGAAAAATTTTAATCTAATTTCCAATTCCAAAACGATTCAATATTTTTTCTTTGAGAATTTCTTCATAAAGGGAACATAGAGAAATGTTAAGAATGCTTTTCTAAATAGTACATCATTTTTTATTCTTGACATACGACAGGCTTTATTTACTATTCTGTTCCTACACTGTTTTCTTATTTTGCATACGAATCGTTAATTTTTTTTAATTATTTATAAAAATTTCAAATGGCATTAACGATGAGCAAAATTCAAATGAGATTTGTTTTGAAAGAAAAACAAATCTTAACTCACAATTTTCAATCAATTAAGGGGAAAACATTTAAGGAAAATGTTTAGAAAGATCCACTCCTGGAATATACGCCCCTCCCCATCCCAAGTGTATTTTTATGTTTTGCAAAATATATGCGGACATTACACGGAGTTGGGAGTGGGGGAGGGGGGCAGTGATTTGAAAATTTTTAAAATATAAAATCTCTAATTAATATGTTTATAAATTTTAAAAGAATCAGAATCGGTACTTGTATCGAAATTGAGAATTTAGAACAAAATCGGTAATTGTATTGGAAAAAAATTGGAATCATCCAATCACTAATATATCCTCTCTCTCTCTCTCTCTCTCATATATATAAGGACAAAATGTGTGTGTGGGGGGGGGTGTCCCACAAAAACTTTTGACACAGAGGGGACGGATCCTCACAAGATCAGTATCATTTTAAAGCTAGACTCTTCAGACAACAAATATAAAAAAAATTGGCCAAAAACATTAAATCCTTCACCCTAAACTGGGCAGTTTTCTACAAGGAAGAGTCGGTTTTTTTTGTTTGTTTTTTTTTTGTTTTTTTTGCATCGCCATTTTGTAAGTCATCGTATCGGTTGTATTGACTTCACTTAATTTCAACGTTTCGAACTTCCGGTCGGAGGATGAAGACATCAGCAAACACATCAAGTTTTTTTTTTTTTCTCCTTCGTGTTACGGGTTCGAGCCTGCCTGCCTACTACCACTTTTTTTTTTTTAATCTGTCCACCCAAACTGCCTAATGTTGTTTCGCCCCCCCCCCACTACTACCAATGTATTTATTTTTAATCCCCTTCCTCCGACCCAAGCAACGCCGGGGAACCCACAACACTACCACTTTTTTTAACACCTCTCTTCACCCTCCCCCCTAGGTCCTTAATGAACCGCCACACCTTCTTACACTGATGATTGCATAAGCATGAAACACTAGTGTTTGTATAAAAATAATATTCATAAATAAAATAAAATATTGCTTTATATATATATATATATATATATATATATATATATATATATATATATATAAGTGACCTTGTCTATCTATATGCGGAACAATCTCTACCAAATTACTGTCAATTTTTGGTTTACTGACTTGAAACATAGGGGGTTCAGACCTGTACAACAAATTCAATTTGGTTTTTAGCCGGTAAAAATAGCAGCTGTTAGATCAAAATTGAAAAAAAAATTGAAATTTGGCAGGAGTAAGTTATGTGACTTCTACACATGCGCAAATATACATCTATACCTTTAAGAACGTTATTTTTTAAGCTTTTATACGTGTATGCACTTAGCTCAGATGTAACGAATAATGCTGGAAAGCTATGTGTTTGGGTTTCGATTCCAACTGATGGTACACAAGTCATTTTTTTTTAATGTTTTGGAATTAGTACTATATATTAAGTACAATATAATAATCAATACAGAATTGGTTGTGTAATAATGATAAATACGAAATCTGCATAAATTAAAATATCATATTTAAGCGTATTTTATGACCGGGCAATGAAAGACGACCTGCAAGTAATTGTATGTGTGTGAAAATAAAGGAGACAGCGCAATAAAGGGAAATTTTAAAAACAATTAAATCAAATTTGATTTTTTTTTTTTTTTTTGCATATAAAGTTGGCAAGAAAAGAAAATTTTAGTTAAAAAAAAAAACAACAAAAAAAAAAACACTCAAACTTATAATCATGATTTTCAACCATTTTATTGTGAGAATGTCTCGTGTGTTTGAATTAAAAATTCTTTAATTATTGATCCGATGTTTGAGAAGAACGCAACATATTTAACAAATGAAATTCACTTTTGTTTAAAATTCTATCATGAATTTTAATTAACAAAAAGTTATTTTTTTAATTTAAAAAAAAAAAAAAATGATTGAAATGAATCTGACATATCCAGCAACCCTGGTACAAAGTTCTTCAGCCAAAGTTCTGCCAACCAAAATGAGGTTACTAAAAATTAGTATTTACCGACAAAAAATAGAAAATTATTTCCTCATCATATTGTATTTCATATCACTTAGTCACACTCAGCAACACCCCCCTCCACTCTGATGAAATGGTAATAACAAAAAACACTTATAGGGATATTGTTAGGGTCTATCTGAAATATTTAGAAGAATTTTTGATTTAATGAATACGAGTACATCCGGGGTTTTTTTTCTTTTACAAAGGAGTCACCACTTATCCAGGCCCAGAGATTACTTGAGGATAAGGGTTAATGAGTGTACGGTAGTCAATGGGACGATATCGTAGTAATCATTAATGGAAATTTGATAAATTTGAGTACTTAAGGGAACAGCTTATCAAGAATTTGTTCACATTGGACTTGAAAACGATCATATTATAGTCAACTGGAAAGCAGACAAGCGGAAGAAAGTTCCACAGGCGTGCAGTTTTGAGAAAAAAGCTTTGTTCATGGAATCTACGTTTAGGTTTAGGCACAGATAAAGACTGGGGGAAATTATTGATAGTGGTTTCAGCTAGACTCATGTTTTTCGTGAAAGGTTGGCGAGGGGGGGGCACCATAGATTGAAACTCAAGACAAGCACTTTCCATGAAAATAACGATAAAGCAGAGACAGGCTCACGACGTTTCTTCTGTGGAAAAGAGGTTGCAGGGAAAAGAAAAGGGCATCCTCTACTAGGCTACGAAATCTATTTTGAACTGTTAAAACAGGATAAGTTGCTTCTAGTAGCTCCTGCCCAGATGTGGCAGCAGTACTCCATCCTAGGATGTACTTGGCTCTTATACAGATAGAGAATTGTATCAGCAGTGAAATACCTACTGGAGCGGTAGAATAATCCAACCATTTTTCCAGTGAACTTGGAAACAGATTTGACGTACAGGTTCCATCTCAGATCAGGAGTAAATGTCAGCTGTCTCATTCTTAGACAGGTTTTAAAAAAAGAGTCACCAGCCTAATAGGTCCAAACTCCAATCTCTGTCCCATCACCAAAATGTGGCATCTTTCTGCCTGTTTTACTAGTATTTTAATGGAATGTGTTCTGACGAATTCAAAGCACTTACGCTCCCTCGGTTAATCCGATAAACAGTAAAACCCCACCCCTACACTATAGAGATCCCTAGATGCAAAAAAGCCCTCTACTCACATAATTTTTCCCCTCGAACTGCTAGACTGGAATTCACTTCCAGGCCCTTGCTTCCCTGCACGAACATGCAGATGTTCAAGTGTAATGTGAACAGACATCTTGCTGCACAGATCATTATAATTGTAAATTTGGTCCCAAATAGTAGCAAGACCGTCTTAATAACGAAGCCACGATAGTAGCCGCTTACGACAAAATGACATTGTGCCTTGTTTGGGATGAAATAATAGAACAATAAATAAAAAATTCAAAAATTTGATTAAAAAATTTCAATAGTATTACTATCATTATTAATATGTTTCCTTTTGTTTCTAATAGACTATTCAAATCTTTTTATAATTAGTTTTATCTTTTATTGACAAACAGAGAGAGAGAGAGAGAGTGTGTGTGTGTGTGTGTGTGTGTGTGTGTGTGTGTGTGTGTGTGTGAGTGAGAGAAGTGAGTGACAGACAATAAAACATGAGAGTTGGGTGGGGAAGAAAATAGTAGGAGAGGATGAGAGTGATAAACAGAAACTTAAGAATTTGGTTATTTGATGAATTTATTGCGATTTGCGATGTACAGGTAATGTCAATTTGCATCTTTAACAATTTATACCACTTTATAGACACTAGAAAGTATATTTGTGAATTTTCATGGAAAAAAAATCTACTTAATATTTGCATAAGCGAGTAACTAAGTGAATGTATATATATTGGTTTTATTTGAAAAAAAAAAAAAATAGAAGTTTGTTTTTTTTTAAGCAGAAAGAATTCACTTTAAATTAATGCCAAATACTCTTCATGTGTACTTTTTTGCGGATTATCAATAAACTAAGGTCACTTAGTTTAAAAATATTTACATAATGTTATTTTTATAGAAACAAGGTGGGCTCCCTCTAGCATGCTAGAAAATTACTCACACCTGAGAGTGTGCATCCTGTATTTCTACAAAACCACCATTCACATGGAGTCTTGTTGCCACATTTGAGCTGTGCATCTACCACTAGTCCCTCACTTTTAGACATGAATTCAAAACAAAAAACAAGTCTCAAATTCGATAAGTCCTGTACTATCAGCCAAGCTCTAACCTCCGTTTAATCGTCGTGCTGTTGCATCCCTGTATCTGTTTTACAAGTATTTTAATGGAATGTACTCTGATGAACTAATTCCATTTGTATCCTCTTGATGTACATACTCCCGAGAAACTCATCTAGTAACAAAATCCCACCCCTTTGCTGTTGAGGTCCCTAGATGCTGGAAAAAGTTTTCTATTCTAATAACTTCTTCCCTTGAACTGCTAGACTTTGACATTCCCTCCCTGTTTTCCTGACTGTATTAACATGCTAAAGTTTAAATGTAATGTGAACAGACATCTTGCTCATCTCGCATAGTCCCCAGTAGACATGGTCCCGAATAGAAGCCCTTTGCGTCCAAGTGGCACTATGAACAGAAGTAAAAAAAAAAAAAAAAAAAAAATTGTATAAATGTATCATGTTAAAACACATTCTATAAATGTATCATGTTAAAACACATTCTATAAATGTTTCATGTTAAAAAACATTCTATGTTTCATGTTAAAAAACATTCTTTGTTTCATGTTAAAAAACATTCTATGTTTCATGTTAAAAAACATTCTATAAATGTTTCATGTTAAAAAAACATTCTATAAATGTCTCATGTTAAAAAAACATTCTATAAATGTCTCATGTTAAAAAACATTCTATAAATGTCTCATGTTAAAAAACATTCTATAAATGTTTCATGTTAAAAAACATTCTATAAATGTTTCATGTTAAAAAACATTCTATAAATGTTTCATGTTAAAAAACATTCTATAAATGTTTCATGTTAAAAAACATTCTATAAATGTTTCATGTTAAAAAACATTCTATAAATGTTTCATGTTAAAAAAACATTCTATAAATGTTTCATGTTAAAAAAACATTCTATAAATGTTTCATGTTAAAAAAACATTCTATAAATGTTTCATGTTAAAAAACATTCTATAAATGTTTCATGTTAAAAAAAACAAACTTCAAACTCGGGTATTAACATCTTAAAAATTTAGAAATCTGTATTCTGCCTATTTTTTTTTTTTTTTTCATCAATCAATCGCTTATCTATTTAGTATGAAAAAAACTCCCGCAAACACCATAACTTTTTCACTAAGTAGATTAGGTTACACAACTTGACAAAGAATATACAAAAGAGAAATGCAAGTAACATAATGTTTGTTCAGTTGAAGGCGAGGGGTAAGAAGAGGAGGGGAGAAAGGAGGGAGGATGATGAGGGGGGGGTTAAAATCTATTTTGGTGCTCCTTTAAGTTCCGCCCCCCTCACCCACTTGTTGGTGTTGAGAAGTTGATTGACAGATAAGTAGTAGAAAAACGAAACAAACATGTCATCATAAAATAACAGCAATAAGGAAATCAGTTGGCGTCACGCCGAAGGCAAAACTTGTGCTTAAAATTAAATTCAGTTTTTGTATTTGATTTATCGTGAGAAAACTTTTGTTTTCATAGCACCAGCTTTTTTTATCAAATTGTTTTTGTTTTTTTTAGGGGGGGGGGGCGTTTATTTCAGGGTTCGTTTTCATTTATATCCATAGACATTAGGAGAAAATATGAATTTCCTGTTAGACACGAGTCCTCGAATGGCTAAGGTCTTTCTGTGCAGGGGTTTGCCAGGACAACCTGGCACGAGGATACTTTTCCCTAGAAGTAAACCATGACTATATATTCAAAACAACAGTATTCACGGCTCAAAGATAGCGTCGATATAGCTCCCAGACTTGCTTATATGAGAAATGACAGTTTCTTTAAGTGATGTTGCTTTTCATAACAGCATCAAGCACCAAACTTTCTGAATTCTTAGAAATTAACTGATCAATTAGGGGAGAGGAAAATTTATATTATTCGCTTTTTTTATTAGAAAGAGAGATAAAGGAAAATTTTAATGGAATATTCCGATTTCTACGTATCTCAAAGATATCAAGTATTGACCCCAGAAAGAGGCTCCTTGTTTTTTTGAGAACTTACACTGAAGTAAAATAAAAATAAGTGACATGACCCAAGTATACACTTATTTATTCCTCGAAATACAAATTGAAGACATCCAGGTTGTAGTCAGGTGGGAAACAGGCAGACGGAACAGAGTTCCACAGGTGTGCACTTCTAAGAAAGAAGCTTTGTTCATGAAATCTACGTTTTGATTTAGGCACAGATAAAGAGTGGCGAACATTTTTTACAGTGGTTTCAGTTAGACGGGTGTTTTTCATAAAAGATTGGCGATGGGGGGGACCAAAGATTGGAGCTCAGACGAGCACCTGCCATGGAAATAACGATAAAACAAAGACAGGCTCGCAACGTCTCTTCTGTGGAAGAGAAGTTGCAGGGAAGAGAAAAAGGTATCCCCCTACTAAGCCACGAAGTCTATTTTGTATTCTGTCAAGGCAGGATAGGCTGTTTTTAGCAGCTCTTGCCCAAATATGGCAGCAGTATTCCATCTTTGGACGTACTTGGCTTTTATATAGATAGAGAATTGCATCAGTAGTTAGATATCTTCTGGAGCGGTAGAAGGATCCCACCATCTTTCCAGCGATCTTGGCAACAGACTTGATGTACATGTTCCATTTCAGATCAGGAGTAAAGGTCAAACCCAGAAGCTTGTCAAAACATGGGGATTCTCCTAGACGAGAGCCATCCATTTCAATTGATGCCAGATGGGGATCAGAGCGTTGATGATGTAAAGATAGGAGTTTGATTTTAGATGCATTAAAGGTAACCAGCCACATCTTCCCCCACTGAACCACGCGCTTGAGATCAGAGGAGAGAAAATTAGAGAGAAATTTGTCATTTTACAGCCTTTGATATGTAGCCGTAGATGGTCGTGTCATCAGCATAGATGCCAACGAATGGTTTAAGTATGTGTTTAGGGAGATCATTGATGTAGATCAGATAGAGAGTTGGGCCCAGGATGGACGCCTGAGGGACTCCAGCATTAATACTGCAGGCCTCTACTCTTATGAGCCTATCAGAGAGAAATGATTTAATGATAGAGAAAACATTTCCAGTTATACCATAGCTGGAAATCTTGTGAAGTAGGCCCTTATGCCATACCTTGTTGAAGGCCTTTGATATGTCAAAAGCAATTGCCCTAGAAAGGAGGCCTTGGTCAAGAGATTTACTAATCCTAAGAGATATAACTGTTAGCACATCTGCGGTAGATCTTGTAGAACGGAAACCATATTGTGTCACTAAGAAGGTTATTTCTGCTGAGGTGGTTGACTATTTCTCTATTTAATATGGATTCCAGCAACTTACTCATGACACACAGGAGACTTATTGGTCTGTACTGAGAGGGAGATGGCTTATCACCTGAATTCTTAAATACAGGGCATACTGATGATGTTTTCCAGGGTGTTGGAAAGCACTTCTCCTTAAGGCAACGCTTAAACAGTTTTGTAAGTATGGGAGCAAGTTCTGGTTGAAGCTTTTTTAACACTATAATTGGGATGCCATCAGGGCCAGTTGCTTTACTGGAACCAAGGATCTTGATTAGCTTGGCGACCTCATGCACAGATATTTGTATGTTACCTAGCGTGTTCTGTGTTATAGGAGCAAATATGGGGAGTTGATGGCCTTCGTCGCATAGGGTAGTTGTCAGGACAACTTGACCTGAGGATACTTTTTCCTACAAGTAAACCCTGACCAAATATTCAAAATGCCCATATTCGAAACCCAAATAAGATCCCTCAGTATGGCTAACCAACACTGGCTTTTACAAGGAATGGTGCATTTTCTCCAAGTGATGTTACCTCAAGTAACAACATGAAACTGGATACTCAACCAGACTAGATGAATTATTGTCCTAGAATCCAGTAAAACCAAGAGACCATAAGAAAGATATACTTTCACATGGTTAACTGCTCGACGATTGGGGGGGGGGGTAATGTTAACTTTTTTTTTTTTTTTTTATTTAACTCAACGTTTGAGAGATGAATGAGAACTTCAATGGAACATTCGAATATCTATGCATCTGATATAGAAATCGAGTGTTATCTGCAAGAAGAGTCTCTTGATTTCTGAAAATTTTGATTGCAATAAAATGAAAAAAAAAAAAAAGACCTATTAGACACTATCCTCGACTGTCTAAGATCTCTCTGTACATTGGTTTGTCAGGACAACCTGGCGTGAGGATACTTCCCTCTACAAATAAACTGACCAAATATCTATGCATCTCATGTAGGAATACAAACTATTGATGAAAATCAATAAAAGTGTTTTTAATATCAGCATGTTATTCTAACGGTACGACACTATTCAGGTCTCCATGAAGAAGTTTTTCTCACGTGAAACAAAAATTTTTTTCAGTCACCCTTCATAAGCACAGACCTAGGCATGTGGTTAAGTCTGTAGTCAATAAGTTAAGCTTTCAAAATTATATAGGGTTTACTTACTTCTAACTTACATTTTTCAAACTAGAGCACCATTTGTGTGAAAAATTAGTGAAAAATGGGCCTAAATTTGTGACAAAAAGTTTTAAAGTTGTCAGAAAAAAATTAATATTCGAAATTTCACTTACCTAAGAATAGTATTCAAGTATTCAAGCAAGAAAGTACCATATGTAGATGGAATTAAAAAAAAAAAAAAAAAAAAAAAAAAAGACCAAAAACGCTTGTTGGGGATTTGCCATGCAAGAATGCGCATTCTTCTGTGACAATATTTTTTTCAATTTTTCCCAAATTTGACATTTTTTAGCTTTATAAAGGCTCGCAGAGTCACTAATGCATACATGAAGTGTGAAATATTAAGCATTCCAATACAACATATGATCCACTGATCAGAAAAAAACAGTTTTATCAAAATCTGATGCAAACAGGAAAAGTTACAACTAATTTTGTAGAGAACGTTGACTTTTGAAACTGAAAATAATTTTTTTTGATAAATTAAATTACAGCCTAAATAAAAAATCCAACTCATAGAAAAGTTTCTTACCAGTATTTATGGCAATATGTATGTGCTAATTGTTTTATTAGTATTGAAATTCACACTACACATTAATTTATCATTCAGGTCAAATTTTCAAATTTTCTGAAAAAGTGCGTCTGCCAGGAAAAAGCTGGAAAACCCATGAACTATGTCCAAAACAATGTACTCAAAGTACACAATCACAGAATTGAAGCTTTGGGAAATTCCCAGAGTATTTACTACTTAGACATATTCTACATTTGTTTAATGACGTTAGATTTTTTTACTGCATTGAACACAAGAGTTGAATTGTTGTTCTATGCTGTTGTTGTGGTACAACTTTATCAAAAAACCATTTTAATGGTAGTTCACATTCAAATATCGTATGCAGTTCAATGGGATCCATTAAGTGGCACTTAAAACACCGCTTCTCTGGGCAGAGAGATAAACTAATTGTGAAATGGGTTGACAAAGACAACTACAACCAGAAACCTGTTCATCATATCCAGAAACTCGGTGAAAACTGAAGTGATGCTGCACTGGCTTCAAAACCGAAGCATATCATGTAACAGTATAACATTGCCTTAGGGATGGGATTGTCATACACTGCTTGATTAACAGTTTTTCTTTGTAAAGTGACTTATTTTGTTTGCCATCTGTATGATTGTACATGTTATTTCTGAATTTAATAATCAGTAAATCTTCCAACCTCTTAGCAAAAAAAAAAAAAAAAAAAGTACTTCATTTTCAATTTCAGGTTCCTAGTAAAAAAAAAAAAAAAAACAGTACAAGGACTATGGTTTTATTCTGTTCAAGAAACCGGTCAAAATAATAATTTTCAATTTAGTGATCTGACACACTTTGAAAATGCTAGAATATCTCTAAAACTATGTCATATTTTGTATTTTTAACAGTTTTTTTTTTAATTCCCATTAAATTTTGGCCTGGATAAACGGTATGAAAACCGTATAATCTTACTTTGAAAAATGACCTAAATTAGCTTCCATGAGAGAAACTTGTTCATGGAGACTTGAATAGTGTTGTACAAGGATCACATCAATTAAGTAAAAATAAAAACTTAGGAAACTAAATTAATTTTCTGCATATTTAAAAATAAAAAATTGTGAATAAAAATATTTTTTAAATGATTTAAACTCATTTTATTATTGGAATCCTTTCAGATGAGTAATTTATATATTTTTATTTATTTGCAGGCACAGTAGATATGGACGTTGAGTCCGTACGGTACCAGATGAGCATTGTCTGAAGATAGTGGTTTCAATCCTACCCAAAAGCCGGCCAAAGGATTAGTTGGCCAAAATGTAGGGAGACAACAACAACTATGGAAAGCAGTAATTACTGAGAATACAGTTAGAAGACTCAGTATTTCTATCCCGCTGTGGTTAACCACCTGATGAAAGTCAGAGGAATAGTTGTCCGAAACGTTGTGAAACAACTGTGAAGATGATTTGATGAAGAGGTTTTACCTTGAAATATATTATGGTACATGATTGCACACATTTGATTACTGTATAGAATTTGTAACTAAATAAGATTTACTCTTAAAAGAAAAAAAATATGTTGCTTTTGTTGTTCTTCATTTCCATTTATTGCATTGTAATAACGTTTTACAACTCCTCTATGTAGAGTTGAATGTAATAATCAAAGAAGAAAGCGCCCATGTGTGTGTGCATTATGTGGCTATACAACTTACCTTCAAGTGGGATCTGAGAGTGAGAGAGAGAGAGAGAGATTAAAGATGGCGGCTGTGGCTTTATAAGGTGTAGTCTTGTGGAATCGCACGAGATCACACTTCCCACTGCATACGTATGCAAATGAAATGGAGTCGGTTTTTTAATAAAACTCCAGTTGCCAGAGGTGAAGGTGAACAAGTGCTGGCAGTTGAAAAAGAAAGTTTTGAGTGACGAATTCTATCTGAACTTTTTGTTTTATTTATTTATCTTTTTATTTATTTATTTTTTTTTTTTTTTGCTGTTTACCAGGCCATTTAACTACATTCTATGAATCCATCATCGCAGCAATGTCAAATATGCTGAATTGGAAAGTAAAAATAAGAGGGTCAGGAAAGTTGTAGACACAGGTTTTGTCATTAAAAATATTGAAACATTTGTCAGCATGTTGAGGCGACAATAAGTGTACACGTTTTCTAATTAATCATTAGAACTTATGACGACCAACTTTAATTTCTTTGTACTTTTGAAAAGGGCATTTCTTAAACTAACATGTCACTAACTTTTACACTTTACAAATAAATAAAACCCTAGGAAATAAAAAATAAAATATAATCAGAAGTCCTTGGCTATCACTCCTCATCTCAAAAAAAAAACAAAAAAATGAATAAAATAAATCTAAAATCCTTTTCTGAGTAGAAAATAACTTTTACCCTCCATCTAAAAAAAAAAAAAAAAAATTCTTTACAGTTGGGTTGGTTAAACAATTTTTTTAATTGCATGAAAATGATTTTTAAAAATTATTTCATTATTTGGATTCTTTGGACTACTGGTCTCATCTTGATTGTCATTTTCACAACGTTTAATCTCTGATCTTCAGCAGTTGTATCTTGTCAAACTTGGTAATTTTTCTGTCGAACACTAGAATCTGCAGGCAACTTCAAACCGAATCCTTTATTTAATCCGTAGGGATAGTATGCTCTCATTTTGTCAACCATAACTGGGTAAATACTTATCCAGTCATGGTTGACGGAATGAGAGAATATTACTCTCGTAGATTAAATAAAGGGTTACGTTCAAAATTCCATGTAGATTCCCCAAGTTTGACACGATACACCTAAAGAAGGCCAGAGGTTAGATCCACCGAAACGTTGTGAAAATAACTCAAAATGAGAAAAAAAATAATCCGAAGAATAATTAATCTTCATCTCAAAAAGTCAGAAACGTATTTCATTTTTGTTCTTAAATTTAAAAAAATATTACAACTTTTATGATTTCAGATGAATGCTTAATTCCTACCTTAAAATGAATAAACATTTTAATGCAACATAACGTACTAGCACAATACCCATCCTAGAAATCTTGTTTATAACTTATGAATCAAATTTCATGAAGATTAGAACTGATTTTTTACTCATATCATGCTCTTACTAACAACCACTTAAGATACTCCAAAGAAACTGAAATTTTCAGAATATTTATTAATTGATGGTTAACCTGTGGTTAAAGTGTCAGCAAAAGCGTTCCAGCCCCTACCTACCTCCCATCGCATTAAACTAAACATAGCCTATATGAATCTTCCTATCAGATGGGTTTTTTTTTTTTTAATTCAAAAGTTTTGGATTTTTTTCAGTGGCTACTATTTGGGATTGTATCTAGCAGGGAATTGTGGGGAGTTGAGCAGCAAGATGTCTTTACATTTAAACTTCAGCAAGTTAGTATAGTCAGTGAAGGGCTGAAATTTTTATGCTTATTGAGTTAGTAGGGAGTATTTACGTCGGGGGGGGGGCGGGTACAAATGCTAGGAGTTCATCCGTGCATATTCCATTAAAGTATTTGTAAAACAAACACACGCATGCGATATTGCAACGATGAGACAAAGGTTAGAGCTTGGCTGATAAACCTATGAGATTGGAAACTTTTTTAGACCATGGTTAAGAGAGAGAAAGTAGTGATAGATGCACCGTGGCAACAATATTTTATGCATGGGCGAATTGTGGCTTTGCAAAGATATAGGATGCTCTTTGATGCAAGTAATTTTCTAGCACAGTTGAGGGAACCCATCTTTTTTTGCAGTAGCCTTGGCAATGTCCTCAATGTATTTGTTCTAATTCATGTCTGAATATCAGGCTGAGGAGTTTTAAAGATAGGGTGCTATCAGTTAGGCTTATTTTTTAAAAACATCTGTTAATTCAAAGTTTTTCTTTACCTTTTCTTTTTGAAGAACGAAATCTAAAGAATGCAATAACAAAAAAAAAAAAAAAAACGTTCGAGTAAATAAGACAAGTTTCCCTGACTTCAACTCCTAAAATAATGATTTTGCTCACACTCAGACTCCATAGTCACATTTAGTTGGTACATGCCAGCCAGATATATCAAAAGAAAACGAATCAATGATACTCTCTTGCTATATGCCAATGAGGTTTGAAGATCGAAATCGATTTAAAGAGCATATTTTTAAGCATACTCTCACTTATTACCCATTTCAAACAACACATTCAATGTTTATCTAAACCTAATATTATTACGCCATTGGCGAGGAAGGAAATGGATCGATTGAAATTTTACATTCAGGAACAAGCAACAAGTAAATTTAAAGACAAATCTTTACTTAGGCTTAAAGTGAAGAGTTTTTTTATTTTTTATTTTTTATTTTTTCTAGAACTAGTGGAATACCGGTCTTAGGTCGGGAATAAGCAATGAATATAGCTTTGAATGAAACGTAACTCAGCGTCCGCTCAGCTTTCCCCGGAACATGACATCAACAGCCAGATAATGCCGAGCGTCGCCGATGAAATTATATCGTAAAAGAAAATAGCAAAATGTTAAATGTAGAAACATTAAAAAAAGAAAGACCTACCATAATTTTTAATTTTTATAAACTGTGTGAAGAAAAGGTTAGAAGAAGCAAATAGTAAAAAAAGTAAATTTTTCAATGAATTTTTTTAGGTGATTTTTTTTTTTTTCTATCAAATAAATAATTTTAAGCAATTTTTTTTTTTCAAGATTAGAACAAGCAAATGATAAAAAAAAAAGTAAATGACGAGAATTTAGGTTCAAAAGCGTTAAAATTCCCAGTCTTGGATTTGCATGTCAAATTCATAACGCTTTCCAAGGGTAGAGTTATTTTTAGATCTAATCTCAGGAAAGACAACTGGAACAAAACTAAACTGATTTGATTTTCGCAGGCGAATCCTTATATACAGGTGTTCTCGAACATTTCAGCCTGTTCACTGTATCAATGCACGTGGATGGTCAAATTGCAACATTGCGTGCTTGCATGTTCTCATATACGTGGCCGTTGAGACGGTGATTGTTGTGAAAATGTCAAAGATTTATTGCAACCATATGTAGCGATCGCTACACCACACTAGTACCAGCATTAGTTTAAATGCTAATGCATTATTTTCTTTGGTGGTATAATATGGTTTTGGCACATCTCTAAAATAAATGATGTGCCCACATTATTCAATTTGTTATCTAGAATATATATTCCATAATTTATAATAAATCCAATCGAATAGTTTATGATTTTACCAAGCACATATTGATGCTTACTAATATGTATTTGTTAACAGAATTCAAAATTTGGTGTAAAACAATTCTTTTCTCTATTATTTTTAAGTATTTAACTTATTTTAAGTTTTCTTAGGGGCGGGACAAATGCAAGTTTTGGGCAGTGCAACTGCTAAATGAAATTTGCATAAATATAATGTCTCCATGCTGGGTCACTGAGAATACATATTTCAAAATCATGATGATCGGTTCATTAGTTTAGTAGCGTACATTATATATATATATATATATATATATATATATAAAACCAGACTCCTTCAGTCTTTGACAGACTATTGTGCACCTTCTGCCACAAAAATTTCATGCGCAGGCACCTCTACATGGGTACGTAGAGGTGCCTGCGCATGAAATTTTTGTGGCAGGAGGTGCGCAATCTCCAACCACACCTCTCCTGAGTCGACATTGTTAAATACCAGTAGCAAGTGAAGTGTATGTACAGGACGACTGGAAACAAATGCCAAAATAAGTGGAGAGCACATACAGTGACTAGAATTCCCAAATGGTCACCCATCTGGTACTAACCAGGCTCAACGTTGCTTAACTTCAGCGATCTGATGAGAACCAGTGTGCCATAATATATATATATATATATATATATATATGCAGGGTGTCCACAAAGTCTGGCTACTTAATGTAGTCAGACTTTGTGGACACCCTGTAGATTATGCAGCCAGACTTTGTGGACACTCTGTGTATATACATATATATAAGTTTAATGGTTAAAGTTAAATTCTGTAAATCAAAATACATACACATATATTTAAGTTAAGAATTTATTGTTTGAAACAAGGAATATATAGAGAAAAATTATTTTTATTTCCTTTATATCACCAAAGAGGACGCCCATTTCATATGTCCTTCAAAATAACGGTATGGGACAACCAAACATTCTTGATACATTGGATTACTGATTTTTTTTCCCTGGATCACTACACCTCCGACCTGGCAGTAATATCCCAGAAAATATTGAACTTATCCTGATAATGGACTGCTCAGGTTGTGTGAAATCCTTTTTTCTTTGACTCTTATTCACCATTCAAATAACATTTTCAATATATGTGCTGAAATGCAAAATACTTGTTTATTCATAGCTGAACATTTTGCTAACTGCATTTCATTTCCTCTGATGATATGAGCCAGTATTGAAAATCCATGGATTAAGGAAATAAACATAATTTTTCTCTATATCTAACAATAAATTCTTAACTTAAATATATGTGTATACATTTTGATTTACAGAATTTAACTTTAACCATTAAACTTATATATTACTCTATTTTTAAATATTGAGCTTCATCTTTTTGGCTAGGATCATCCTGAAAGTATTACCTCAATGTAATATTTGACAGGATAATTCATTTGATCTCTAATCTGTAACATATATATATTACACACACACACAAACATATATAACTTTACCTATAGATAGGAATGTATCCAGCCCCCCACCCATCTTTGTGATTAATGTAAGATACAGAATTAAATCTGTTTTAGTTATAAAACAAATATTGGCCTGTGTTCTAAAAATTAAATATTATATTTCCAACTTATTTAAATATTTAATCCTGGTCAATATTTTATTTTTAATTCGTCATGTTTAATGTAATGCCCCTATGTTACTCATTACCATATTCTACTGGAAGACAAGCCTGTTATGTGTATATAGTTAATAGCATTATAATTGCTAACATGGTTCAATCAATTAGGATGCTATAGTTACAAAGGTTGTGAGTTCAAACCTCACCTAGACCATAAGCTTTTTTTTTTATTCTGATTTTGTTTCAAAATGAATTTAAACATTTCAAATTACAATATTAAGCACATTGTTTATTTTTACTTTTGTTTTCCAGTAATCTACATAATTTTTTCGAATATAATTTAGGGGAGATAACATGTATATGATTCAAGGTGAGTAACTGAATATACCGAGCTGATATCAATTCGAGCAAACCCTTCTTTTTTTTAATGATTATGGAATATTTTCTCAAAATTGTCAGAAAGTGACAAAAATAGAAAAAATAGTTAAAATAGCATTTACTCGATTACATGGTTAAAATAATCAATAATCATATTTTTTCGAATATAATTTAGGGGAGATAACATGTATATGATTCAAGGTGAGTAACTGAATATACCGAGCTGATATCAATTCGAGCAGACCCTTCTTTTTTTTAATGATTATGGAATATTTTCTCAAAATTGTCAGAAAGTGACAAAAATAGAAAAAATAGTTAAAATAGCATTTACTCGATTACATGGTTAAAATAATCAAAGAAAAGGTTTACTTTCAACAGCTTGTAACTTTTGCTTCCTTCATTTTGTTCATTAATCATTTTTTTCCACATTCTATGAGCAATGCTTCTGACATTGGGGTAATAACTGCTGTTTTCTTATTTATCCACCCAACACTTTTTGTCACTGATTTTAACCTTGAAGTCGATTCTTTTGTTTTAAATTAATTTTGTTTTTAGCTCCATATAACAAGTGGATTCATACCTTGTCTGGAACGATTTCCATAAAAAAGAAAGACAAAACCAGCAACTAGATCATGTAAAATCATGAGAAAAAGAGCTTGTGATGAAATGGATAAGCACAGATGAAAATTGTTACTTTTCTAGTTCCGAGACTGTAGACCAATTAACTGAAATGCATGAAGGTAACTTCAAAATCCACGTCAATCTTCTGAATTAAGTGTAGACTTTTTAAATATTAAATAAACACAAAAAAAATGTAAGATTCAAAGTGCAAACTTTAGCCCAATTTTTTTTTTTTTACATTGTATACGACAACTTATTTTAAGATTGAATTTCCAAATAAAAACTAATTGTATGCAGGGCTACTTGGCTTCATCCAGGTTTTAATTTGCATAAATTATGTAAATTACAGCAAAAAATAATAAACTCAACAATTTTCTTGATAGTTTTTTGAAATGCTTCATTCACATCTGAAGACAAAACCAGAGTAAAAATACTTTTGCCTCAGATGAACTTTGATCTCACAAGCTCTGTAAGTACACAGCACTAACTAATTGAGCTGCTGAAGCAATTGGGACATGGCAACACTGATTACATAAACCAGAACGGATGTAGACTGCATGCAGTATGACCAGCAATGATAATTTCAAGTCCAGATTTTGGGGTTTCTTCAGAAATTAGCCCATTTACTGTAATATTTTTTGACTATATCTCAATTACTTTATTCCTGGAACATAATTGGACGGGTGGCGAGTTTCTATATGACAAACACACAATGGCTCAAGTCATTAGATATGCGTAATGATCAAATTTTAGCATTTAAGATTTTGTACATTAAATTTCATTTCTAAATAATTCAATCAATTTGCATTGGAAACTTCAACTGATTGCTTCTTCATGGTTTCAATCACGTAATATCACTCAATAAGTCCCGGGCCTAACTAATAAAACCAGACAAGATTCAACTTCATCTATCAATCTTGTCTGCTTTAATGGTTATACATCAATTCTATCCTTTATTTGACAATTCAATGCCATTTTTGTAAAACATTTTGTTTCTGCCATCAAAGTACACCTCAGTACCGACATCACTTCTTTATTGGTGCCAAATCTATTTACCTGGAGTATTCTTTTGAGGTCAGCAAATAGTCAGTAGTCTGGAGACCAGATCTGGAGAATTCGACTTTATTTATCAACATGGTTTCTAATATACCGAGTGCAATGCTTCTCTAATACGATTAATTTTTTGTAGAGCGATTTGTCTTTCATTTCAAAAAGGTTTCAACCATTACTTCTACATTTGAGGCAAATCTCTTTATCTGGAGCATCCTTCTGGGGTTTGTAAACGGCTAATAGTTGTTGGGAATCAGATCTTGAGAACAGAAATGGATGCAGAAGCAATTTTAAGTGAAAATAATAGTTTTGCAATTATTGCAATCAATTTGTGACAGTGCATTGTCTTGGTCATCATTGTAGCATATGGATCCAAAAATTCGATTATCTGCATTGGTTTCCCCCATATTTTTCTAGTAAGAATTCTTTCTAGAAATACATCAAGGATTATGAGAGGGACCACGAGAAGTGAAAGTGATTTTTGTGGAACAAACTGGATTCAAACATGGAACACTCAGGTCATAAGTTTTTGTCGTTAACCACTACGCCATCATCCCATCGTCTTGGTGAAAGAGCACTTTTTTTCTTCATTTGTGGCCATTTTGATGCAATTTCTTCTTTTGAATGCACCAATAATGCTATATAATATTTGCTTTCTCAAGGTGATCGATGAACAAAATATTTTGCACATTCAAAAATACAGAAGCCAAAACCTTGCCTGCTGATGTTTGCATCTTTTATCATTTTGGATAACTTCAACTGCTACTGGTTTGACTCCAGAGTTAAGTGGTTGATCCAAATTTCATGCATAGTAACATTGATGCAGAAACTCCTCTTTGTTGCGTTTAAAGTTTTCAATTGTTACGGCATTTTTTTGGATCAACTGAATACATGTAGCACTTTGAATGCAGCTTTCTTATTGCAAAATGGTGAATGCACTGCCTTCCAATATTTTTAATGCTTTTCAAAGTTTGTAGATTTTTTTTAATGTTTTCTGGAATCTGTCAAGCATTCAGCATCATTTGTGTCAGCATGATTGCATTTAAACTCAACATACCACCTCTTAATCATTGTTTTTGATGGAGCAGAGTTCAAACAATACTTATCATGCATTTACTTTGCTTGAACAGTATTTGTTCTGATCAGAAAGCACTGATTCATTAACACATGAAATTCAGATTTTTCTATTGTTTTCAAAATTTGCAACAATAGTTGCAATTAAATAACTAATTTGTAAGCTAAAGTTTTGAGACGTTCATCTTAAGGTTATTTTTTTCATTTGTTACTGATTTTCAACACCCCAAACAAGACACACTGCTACTTGGATGTAAAGGGCTAATATTTAAAACCAAAATTATAGGAGCACTATGTAGGGAGTTGAGCAACATGAGGTCTTAAAATTACACTTCAACTTCTGCATGTCAGTACAGTCAGGTAAACAAGAATCCAGCAGGAAATTCCCAAATCTAGCAGTCTGAGGGAGGAAACTTTTAGAGTAGAAGGCTTTTAGGGATCTCTACAGTGTAGGGGTGGGATTTTGCTGTTTTTCAGGTTAGTCAGGAGTATTTACATCAAGGAGGTACAAGTGCTTCTAGTCGCAGTCAGGTTAGTATTTTATATAAAAAATCATATGGATCTTTTTATTGGTGGTGCCATCTATATGTAAGATCCAGAAATTATTGAGTGACCTATTTCATTCGGATCATCTCTTTAACTATTTTTTGCAATTCAACGTTTAAAAAACATTTAAGATTTTTTTGTTTCATTGGCATTTACAATATTAATGCAATATATTTTTCATATAGTTCCCAAAGATTCCCTCATAATTCCTTTTCATCTATTAATTTCAAATTAATTTTAAACTAGCCCATTCGGTAGTGGGCTGGGATACCAGGGTTCAATCCTCAGTGAAGTCCTACCAAATACATTAAAAAGAAAAAAAATAGTACTTGATGCCCCTTTTGCTAAACATGCAGCATTATAAAGAGAGGATCAATCCTAGGAACAGAGTTGTGCCTCCTCCTACACTTTGGTGTAGTAGCTAAAAGGGAGCCTTCAGGTCGCCCTCAGATATAGTCAATCACTTAGTATAGCCTTTAATCTTAATTCTATCGAAAGACGTTATTGATGTTTTTAATCTGATTCTTTAATTTATTCCAAAATTATATTAACATTATTATTGTTAACATTATTATTGTTAACAAACAAAACAATTCAATTGGTTAATAGATCTAAGAAGAAATTAAAAAATAAAACCTTCCATATTTTTTATATCTAATGCTTAATAGTTTTATAGTTAACCGGGAATTAATCAACACTTATCTTGACTTGTCTTCAGAAGTGACAATGATCAAGTGTGACACAAGGCCGGAAGTTGAATGCAAAATAGTTGAGATCAGACTCATAGGCATTCCACGGTACGGGTGCATCAGGCAATCGATAATAAACTTAATAAACTACCTAACCCCAAAAGATAAGCCTAGGAGAGTCTGATTCTGAGACTGAGCTGGACAATACCTCATCCCACAAAATTATTCTTTTAAAACAAACAGGGTTATAGTCAAGACGGTCTGGTCTGCTCTTTTTAACTTCTGGTTTCTGTTCCGCAGACGGGACGACAGTGACAAGTAGGATATAGTTCTTTCCTTGGATAACATGAAAGCCCCTCTTCCTTCACAATGTTAGGAATGGTTTTCTTGTCTGTTTAACCAGACCTAATTATCCATCAAAATTGACAGTAGAAACCGGAAGTAAAAAAGAGCACACAATCTTGATCAGAAAAAAAGTATTTTTATTTCTATTGCATCCTGTGAATGAGATTCTAATTTTTTTTTTTTTTAGGAACGAACTTACAACCTGGGTGTTCCAAGTTCGAATCCAGTTTGTTCCACAAAAATCACTTTCATTGACTATGTTGACAATCTTCATATGGTCCTTCCCGTAAGTACTCGATGTCTTCCTAGAAAGGATTCCGACTAGAAAAATATCAAGGAAACCAATGTCAACAATAGAATCTTTGGATTCATACGATATGATGATGACCTCTCTTCATCAATTAATCTATTTCATACACAGAATAGCAGTTAAGTTAAATAATTGGCTACTGTTTGGCGACTTTCCAACCTATCAGCTTTTCAGAGAGAGAGAGAGAGAGAGAGAGAGAGAGAGAGAGAGAGAGAGAGAGCATTAGAGGTTGAGGGGGTTTGACTTAATACCACCTGATTGCTAAACCAGGATTGTCCAACTTTTTGTTAATTAAAACGAGAACTAAGCAAAATGACAAATCTCCAAATCTGATTCAGCCTAGAGTTATGCTCAGGAACAGAATATTCAATCGACCAACCACCGGCCTTTTACAACTACCAAAGCAAGCAGGTGACGGTGGCTCAGTAGTTAACGACACGGCTGACAACATAGGTATGCAAAGTTCAAATCCAGTTTGTTCCACAGAAATACTTTCATTTAGGGAAGTTGGCAACCTTCACATTCTCTCTTCCAATAAGTACCCAATATCCTTAAAAGAATTCTTAATGGAAAGATATCGGGGAAATGAATGCCAACAAAATCGTGAATGATGCACAACAAACATGAACAAAAGCAATGTTTATATTTTATGGCATATCAACCTTTTTTTGGAAGTTATTTAATGTTGAATCCAGTCATTTTCAAAATATTTATTCATGGTGTTTATTCATTTATTTGTTTTGTTTACTAATGGGATTTACGTGGGATTTAAAGATGGCCATATTGTAACTCTCAAGGAAACAATCCTCTGACATGTTTCGCAGACAGAAAGTTCTCGAAAAGAAACTGTTCATAGAAATTCTACTTGATGTTAGGCACGTGGAAGAAAAACGAAGTTTTTTTTTTGTTTTTTTGTTTTTGCAATAGTGGCAGAAGACGAGTTCTTGCTGTGAGCGTTTTACAAGGAGCAACACACTGCATGAAAATAACGAGAGTAGAGAAAGACTAACAACACCTCTTTTGCAATAAGATGGCTGTAGATGACAGGAAGAGATCATGGCCCCACTAGATTGTGAAGTCGGTTTTGTACTCTGTCAAGGCGAGAGAAAATCTTGACATTCACCCCCACCCTCACTTCGATTACCTCCCCCCCCCCGCCTTCTTCTACGCTTGCTCGTCAGGAAGTAGGTTGATCGTTTTAAATGAGCTTTTATTCTATATAAATAAAATAGTAGATGTATGTATGTGTGCGTGAAAATATTTAACCGATAAACTCTTAAACTACTAGTCACAAAACATTGAAAACTAGTAATCATATACCGAGGATGGTTTAGCAAGTTAAAACTTTATTTGGATGGATGAATAACGCGTACAGAAATGTCGGCAAGTTAATATGCAAAATATTCATTTCAACTTCCCGACATATATCTATTATTTTTGCGCATACGCAAATTTAAAGGTAGCTCAAAGTGGTTTAATTTTAAACCTTTCAATTGATTTTTACTTTAACGGCAACTCAGCATTTACTGTTAAATTTACGCCTTGCATAGGTGTTCAGGTATGCTGAAAATGAATATCACATTTAAATTTGTGGCAGGCAAATAGTTTTCTGGATATCAAGACATTTTTTTCCAATGTACTATTTCATGAATGTCAGTGGTGATCGCCATTCTTAACATGAGGAGGAGAGAGTGTTTTGTAACAAACATACGCATTAGTATTTGTTCAGTTAGGAAAAACATGGCCGCCTGTGAAAACATAAGGGATTAGATTGGATAATAAAGCTCTTAATATCCAAAAGCTACTTGTCCGTCCCAAATTTAAATGTTATATTCGTTTTCAATAGACCTGAAAACCTATAAAAGTCGTCAATTTACCGGTGAAGGCCGAGTTGCCGTTAAAGTTGATAAATACCCATTTTTCTTATCTATTTCGTGAAACTTCACACGATAGGGAATAATGCGGCTGAAGCACTGGAAGCAGTGGAGCGAGCGCCGGAGCGGAGCAGCAGCAGCACTACATGCTTTGGTTTCGATTCTAGCTGATGGCACCCAAGTCATTTTTTTTTTTTTTTTTACAGTCTGAATCGCCCAACAAGGATAAGAAAATAACAAAATTGTTAAGATAGACGGATCGATTTTTTTCAAAATATGTTGTTTTAAAGTAAAAACAATACTTACTTGTCATGTGGAAAATAGTAATATATTCAAAAATTACGAAAATTCACCGAGTAGAAAATTATTATAGTTAATAGTAATTTTTACAGAATAGGACATTTTCCTTAAATTTAAACATCTTGAAGATTGCGAATACAGGGGACATACCTATCTCCCTTTTCGCTACTTTAATTTTGTTTTGTTTTAACCGATAGCGATATACTTTTTTTTTGTTTTTAACTAAAAACACAATAGCAGTCAGTGGTTCTACTCGATGAATTTTCGACATTTTTGGATATATTACTATTTTCGACATGACAATTAAGTACTGTTGTTTTGGCTTAAAATCACTTATTCAAAAAATCGATCGGTCGACTATCTTGACAAGCACCAAATAATCTTTTTTTGGTACTTATGCACTTTTGTTACCAACTATTTAGAAAGCCATTCTTAACATGGGAAGGGAAGGGAAGGGTGTTTTCTAATTATTCTCTACTTTCACTTAACAGTTTAATATAAAAGATATTGTTAAACTTTAATTTAACTTGAAAATACTATTTTAAAAAATTTGCGCGGTAACAAAAGTGCATAAGTACTTCTTTTTTACCTATCCCCCCCCCTATTTACTTAAACGTACTCTACAAGCCATGGAAGAGATGTAGCTAGTTTTTTTTTCTCTGTTCTGTCGTCATTTCTGCGAAAAATGTTCCACTGAACTAATCTCTAGTTAATCCTTGTAAAACATTCACAGCAAGATCTCGTTTTCTACAACGAACGCAAAGAACTTTCCTTCATTTATGTGCGTGACATTGTATAAAATTTCCATGAACAAAGTTTCTAAGAAGAATCTCCCATATGTGAAACAGAAACACGTTGTCACAGGATTGCTTCCCTGAGGGGAGAGGGAGCTACACAACTACAACATGGTCCATGGTAATCTCCAAATCTAATGTCAACATATATTTGACAAAAGCCGTCCTAAAATCTCATTCATTATTTTAAATCCTCTCATGATATTCATCATCAAATCCACTCATCTCATTAATTTTTTTACCTTTTTAAAAAATAAAAGATTAAATGATTTCATGTTCTTATAAATACTTTACAGCATGAAAGTAAATGTTACACCTTTAATCAATTTTAGTAAATAAAATAGTTGCACTTACCTGTGCTTCTGGGGTGCGCAGGTATAAATCCCATACCCCGTGAGGGGTCACTTTCACTGGCATTGTGAATATAAAATAGAAATGACGACAGGGATTTCGTTGGAAATCACTAAATTAAGGGCTGAACAAAATCGTGGAAGACAACATTCATAAGAAAATGTTTTGTTTTGTTTCACAAATCAACATCGGCCATAATTGATAGTACAAACCGAACGTGTTTTGCTTTTTTCACTTTTGTTTTGCTGGGGTCAACTTTTTAAAAAAGGGGTCATCACTGTTGGTGTTGGATGGAAATTTAAACAAGGAGGTTGTTGGTTCGAACCTTAACATCTACTAAAAGTTTTTTTTTTTTTTTATACACCGTTTACGCAGTTTTCATTTTTAGGAGTGAATAAACTTTTTCCTAGATCCACAAAAAATAATACTGTATCTTTCAGAAGAGTCTGGGTATGTTTTCAAATACTGCTTAATTTAGTTGTTACATTAAATAATTTGATTTGTTTTAGTTTCGTTTTTGGTGGGTTATTATTAAATTTGCTAAAAATTTATCGAAATGTTTTTAATTCTTCCTGGTGTTTCCATTAAATATGTAAAGCCCGTTAAAACAAAATCATTTTTGACACTATTATTTTTATGCCTGGGATTGTCTCTCTTACGACATACAAAAATATTCATATTGCAAGATTAACTAAACCGGTTTGCGGTAATTTTGTACTACGTTTGTTTTGTATAGGATAAATGAGAAGAGTGCTCACTTACGTATGTAAGAGCATCTATTACAAATGGTACTATGCATTAATTCGTTCAGGCATCGATAACTTTCATGAAAATACTGGAAATCTCGCCCGTTAAACTAAGTATCTATAAACATATATCCATTCCATCGCTTACACAGAAAATATCAAATGTTACGTTTGCTTATCCGTTTTCTCAGAACACAATAAAACGCAACAACCAAATTTACAGATATTTTTCTTAATTTTTAAGTCAAATACTACGTTTTTATAAATTATTTGAATTTAAAAAAAAAAAAAAATTGCGTTAAATGGTCAGGTTGCAAGTGATCACCACTTTTCTGTTGTGGATAAAAATGGAAAATAAAATGCGTTGTGTTTACCGTCTGATAATATCATCTCCAATTCTTACCAACAAATGGCAAATGTTTAGGATGGAATTAAAGGAAGTGCAATCCGAGTGGAAATTCAAATATCCAATGAGAAATTGTCACAGGAGACGATATCCAGACGTAAAAGGTTTGTTTGTGTTTTTTTTTTTTTTTTTGCCTCGTCCAAGGTGTTAGTTTTTACTTGGTGGTATCATCAACAATTTAAAGAAATATTATCCGAAAATTACAAATCAAATACATTAAAAACACTTCTTTACACAAAAGAAAAAATGAATTGTTATTGTTATTAACTGTGCTTTGTTTTCGGATAAATTGTACAGCAAATTGCAAATATAAATAAAAACGAAACCGAATCAACCTGTGGTTGTCTTTTTTTTTTTTTTTTTTTTTAAGAAAAAGATGTTGAAAGAAAGAAAGAAAGAAAGAACGATTAATATTGCTATTCTCCAGTGTTCGTCGTGTCGATGGTGTTTTCAAATGTTATTAAACAAAAATGTCTCCTTTGTTTGTGTTATTAAGATAGACATATCTGGGTAGTGGCCAGTGGGTCTCCCCTTTTTTTTCTGTCTCGAGAAATGAAAGTCCTGTTATTTATATTTGGATGGGGTTTTTGTTTAGGGGAGGTTGGAGTAGCAAGCCAAGGAGAAGAGCAAGGAGACGGAGATATTTTAAAACACACACACACACACACACACGCACAGTAGCCGCCGCTGTCAGTCTCCTCTAATGTCTGATTATATGTTACTGGTCTGCCTCTGTTGTTGTGCTACTAAAGACGGAAACGAAAAACTACTATTGCTACTAAGTTTAGTCGAATGCTTACCAACCAACGATCTAAGTCGCACCACGACAAGCAGTTAGATCACACATAAACACGCGCACACACGCACGCAGATAAAAGCATAAACACACGATTTTGTGTAAGACACATAGACACGAACAATCACGTGCGTCGCGCTTTGGAACTCGAACAAAAATAAAGAACCTGAATACAAATACGCTAAACAAAAAAGAAAATAAATAGTGATTTAATTTAAATTCCTGGCGATTTTATTTATTTTTAAATAATACGTCTACAAATTTCGCGTGTCTATAAATAGAAAATAAAGTTAATTAAGAAAATAATAAAAAATATAATATAATAGTCTAACGGGAGGGTTACCTTGTGACGTGCGCTTCTCTACATCGAGCTGTGTGATTGGTCAAAATTAGAAACGTTCTGATTGGTCCATATATTTATGGCGGGAAGAAATGTCACACGGAAAATATGGAAATGCAAATATTGGCAAATACAGGAAATTTTTGATATACATACCTGTCATGGAACGAAAATGTTATATTCCAAAAAATCACATACAGTTTTATTTCTAACTTAGAAAAAAAAAAAAAAAAAAAAGGACTGTCTCACGTCGCCATCTTAAAAACTCCATAATATTTCAAACTCAGACCAGCCTTGTAATACTACCAATTTCACATTAATTGTTTTGAATCGTTTAAAAATGTTTTCTTTCTGTTTGGAATATGCTATTTTTGTTCTGCAAAGTATAAATAAGGTGACAAGACTACAGCCATGAAAATAAAATGAACCAATTCTTGTCATGTGACAGTAACATACAAGATTAACTTGTCGGACTGTCTGCTTAAATTGAAGTCTGAAAGGCATGACTCTCTTCCATTTGAATTTTATTAACAATCATCAAATCATTACACTATGTTTTTGGTAATATTTTCATTTTTTTTTTTTAATTTGCAGGGATTTCTAAATGTAATTTCTACTTAAAGTGTTTTTGAACTGGCTCGATTTACAAGTTCAGGGTAATTTTACTTTGGCGATTTCTAGTTGAAGTTCGGCATCTGTCTTTTAATGACGTTGATTTATTGGACAAACAAAATATAGTTTTCAAAGCTTATTACACTTAATCTCATATTTAGAATCAGATGGGCATCACTCTGTCTCTTCTAATCGAATTTAATTAACATCAAATTCTTACAGTTTCTTATGTTCTTAGGTAATATTTTCATTTTTTTTTTTTTAATCTACGGGGATTTCACTTTCTGATTTAAAGTCAGATGGTGAACGGATTTTCTACATTTTAATGTTATCTTTTTTCTGGGGCAAAGATCTGTTTTTCTCTCTTTCTTGTTTCACTTGTTTTTGTAACTTTTACTATTACCTCAACCAGGGCAGAAGGACCCTCTCTCTTCCATCCCAAACCCACAGTTATATGAAGAATGCACTTTTCCAAAATGAAATTTATTTCAATCATTTCCAAACTCTGGGATATGTCCATCAACAGTGAGTCATCACTACTCATTCACCCTAGATAACCCGTGCTGGTTATGAAGCCAGTTGAACTGTTTGTCAGCGGAATTTGCTATTCACATGATGAGAAAAAATAATGTTTCTCTTTCTTAGTAGATTTTCGCTTTTTTTCTAATTAAATTGCAAGTTTTGTTTGTTTGTTTTTTTTTTTCAGAAAAATCAGTTTTCACATCAACTTTTTTCAATCCAATAATTTTGTCACAAAAAAATTCTTTGTTTGCATACCTGACTGGATTCGCTATGAAATTGTGTTCATCAAGAATGAATGAGTTCTGAGGTGCACACACATACTATTCGCTATGAAATTGTGTCCATGAGAATGTGTATGATAAGGTCTGAGTAGAATTTGTGTGTGTGTGTTTGTGTGTGCAGAGTAGGAAGGCTTACGTACTAAAATAATGTGTTTTGTTTGAAGCGCACATGATGGCAAGGGGTTTTCATATCAGAAAAAATGAAAGACAGTCTCTGGTTATCAGTTGCCCTAGTGAAAAGAAAGTGAAAAGTCTGTGCATCCCTTTTTATAACACAGACCATAGCACCCTCTATAATCATAAAAAAGGGAAGATAATTCGGGTATGATGCTTTCTGGCATGAGTCTGTATAATTATGTTGAGAAGGGTAAGTAATGCTACAAAATGCTTGCCACAGATCATAATTCCTGTAGAACATCATGACGTCTGTGTTCATTGACTGGCCTGAAGATGAAGAGAAGGTTACCAAGTTCTATTTTCAAAAAAAATTTATAATTGATATCAACTGTCATTTAAGAGTTTCATCAACACAAGAATATAAGAAAGGTTAATTCAGCCAGCATGTATTATATGTGGCGAGGATAGTGAGATGACATCTTGCTTGCCAGTCGCCAAAAGTCTGCGCATGGTGACATGTATCAGATGTGGGCACAGGCAGGTTCTGCAACAGTGCAAGCCTCGAGATGATGGCTGATATGCGTCCATGTCCATGAATGATGAAGGGTGCCAAGTCATTGAATGATATGCGATTTGCATACGTGTGTCAAGAGATACTATTATGCTAACAGCAGATCAAAGAATGTGTTTGTATCAAAAGGGAATCAGTGTATTGCAGCCATTTCTGAAACGGCTAGAAAACAGAGAAAAGTGAGAGAAAAAACGTCCACCATAGCACCCTCTATAATTATAAAAAAAGGGAAGATAATTCTGGTATGATGCTTTCTGGCATGTGTGTGTGTGTGTGTGTGTGTCTGTCTGTGTGTGTGTGTGTGTGTGATCATTTTTTTTTTAGATTGCGACAACAAAAACGACGATGATGACGACAATGACAAAATTGTCCGAATTATTTTATTAGTTTTCTTTTATTATTTTATTATTATAGTCTTGCTTCTTATCAGTCATGATGCAAGGAGATGTAACATCTTTCTTGTTAAGTTTCATCTTGACTGAACTGTTCATATTAAGTATTAAATGCCTTGCGTGTAAATGGCTGAAAGGTGCACATATGCTCGTATCACTCTGTGTATTCCTACGTGCATTTGGACATGCCTATGTTAGTAGAATGGAAGGGAAAATCTCATTCTAACATTTAAAACAACTTTATTGTCGTCTTCGTTAACGTGTAAATAAAAAAGGGGGGAAAGAGTATGGACGAAAACATAAGATTAGAAAATTTATGTGTTGTTAAATGAATGTCTCATTAGAGAGAAGAATTTATATATGAAAGGTAAGATGAAGGTTCTGTTTCAAAGGGAAGGAAAAAGTTCATATATAAGGGACGTGTGTGTCTGTACACAAGTCAAACTGTGTCTATGTGTGTATGTAGGTGTGTGTGTGTATTACATTATTTAGTCTACATGTGTCAGCTGTAGCCATGTTTGGATCTTTGAAGCTTCTTGTCGAACCCCAGGGTCCGACGGCCTTGGGGGGGGGGGCAGCATTCTAACAGAGAAGTTTGATGGGAACCTCTATCTGGGTGAAGAATGGGATCTACCTGACTGTCGTATTGGAGCGGAGTATTTATATCGATTAGCGATCACGGCAGCAAGTTCATCGGGACACATTCCATTCAAGTATTTGTAAAACAAGCAACATTACAGCAATTGGACAGGAGTTTGATAAACCATGTGAGACTTATTAGATTAGAGACTCTTTTTAGACCTAGACTAGTGGTTGGTGCACCAGCCCAGATGTGGCAACAGTATTCCTTGCATGAGCGACTGGTGGCTTTACAGAGATATAGGATACTGGCAGGCATGAGAAAGTTTCTAGCATGATAGAGCAATCTCACTTTCTTTGCAGGAACTTTAGCAGTATCTTCTATGTATTTGTTCCAATTCATGATAGCTGTGAATGTTAGGTTGAGGAGTTTGAATGTCACTCTTGGGTAGGATGCTATTAGTCATGGAAATTGGTGGTTGAAGGTTTCTTATAATTGTTAAAGGAATGAATATATGTCTCTTGTGTTTTTTTTCTTTTTTTTATTACATTTTCACCCTAAATAAGGAACGTTGCCACTGTGATGTAGGGGGCTACTATCAGGGACTTAAGAAGTGTAATATTATGAAGGTGACAGATCGATTAAAGATTCAAAGATTTTAGCAAAGAGAGGGAGTAGACTGACTGGGACGATAATTTTGAATGTCAATTTTTTCATCAGATTTCTTCAACACTGGTACTACAGAGGCAATTTTCAGCTACCAATGAAGTAAGATTCAGCATTTATTATTCATTTGGGAGAGGATGGGCCATCTCAGTAGAATGGAATTGCCTAAATCCATACTGTTGGTCAAATATTAACATTTATGTGTTGTTAGAGTAGCACTTTATTGATTAAAGATTGAAACGTTTTAGTGATGAGGAACAGAAAAGTGATGAGGCAATATTTGAGCGTTTCATTTATTCTGCCAGAATTCTTAAATCCTGGTACTATGAACACCTTTTCAAGCTATTAGGTAAGCAACACATGGCAAGGCATTTGTTGAATAAGTTGGAGATGAGAGGCACTAGCTCAGAGGAGTAAAGTAAAAATGAGATTATAATCTTTCTCTTTGGAAGCTGGTATTTATTTTGAATATCACAGAGATGAGAAAGAGTGATATCCAGATCAACAAGTGTGGTCTTTGTTTGCAAAGCGAAATTTGGGAGAAAGGGGTTAGGATCATGTCTAAAGTAAAGTTAGAAGCATGCAAGCGAACCCATTGTTGAAAAGTGCAGCTTGTCGATCCTCACAATCTGGGAGGCAAGTCAGGAAAGCAACTGGGTGAAAGAGAAAGTGCAATAGAGAAACTAGGAATGCACTTACCAATACCGCATGGCATGTATTGCTTGAGAAACTAAGCCAGTCACTGTGATGAATATTAAAATCCTCAAATACATAGAGTTGTACAATTGCGTCTATACTATCATATACTTGAGTAAGGTACAGTTCTGGGTCAAAGAAGAACGATAGCAGAAATAAAAGTAGCTAATACTGTGTTGTAAAGTTAATTAAATTACATGTAGGCTAAGTCTGTGAAAGGGAATGCACAAGAGAGAAACTAGGTATTCTCTTATTAGGGAATAGCTTGTTGTATATAGCCAGTTACTGCGGTGAAACTAAAAATCCCCAAATGCATGAATTTAAACAATTGGATCAAAGAGAGTACTGCATCTATACCATCAGAGATAGAGTTGAACAGAATACAGTCCTAGGTCAAAAGAAAACAGTAGCAGAAAAAAAGTAACTAATGTTGTGTTTTAAAGTTCATCTGAAGCACATGTGGACCTGCTCTTCAGATTATAGATTATGTTCTTTAGTCAAGACCGAGTCTGTGCATGTGTTTGTTAGAGTCTTTTAAGTTTTTTTCCTTTGAAGATTGTAATCCTGGGTACAGGGCAGCCAAATCAGCTGCCAACATACCTTGCTTTTTATTGAAACCAACCAAGAGCTCTTTTTAGTATCCTCGTTGTTCCCTTAAGTGCAATTGTCTGAATCTTTTTTGCACTTGGTTCACCAGGAATATTAGTTAGGTAGGACTTCAGGTTTTTCTTCATAAGCCCTGTGGCACCTATAATAACTGGTATGATTGATATCCCCTTAAGATTCCAGTTTCTTTTCATATCATACGTGAGACCTTGATATTTGGTCTGTTTCTCTCTTTCAGCTCTGTTCAGACCTCCATCATTAGGAACATTCACTTCAACCAAAGTTTCTGACTTATTCCATATAACTATATCAGGTTTCACAGCAGCATTTTCAAGGTAGGTGGCTGTAGGGATTACATGGTTGTAATGTATGGTATATAATACATTTCCAACTTCTTTCAGATTGATTTTCCCAGGATGTCAAAGTGGTAGAGATTTGGTTTTTGTTTTTAATGTCATGTTTTTTTAGTTTTTAGATAGAGTGTGATGGGCAAGTGGCAAGTTTGTTTCATGTCAGCATGCTTACACAAATAAACTATCATCCAAGTTTTTATCTAAAGGTTGTGACCTCAGCAACGTTCAAAGATAAGTGCATGGTCCCTTTCCATGCGCAACATAGCACTACAGTTACCCTAATATTTTACAATTAATGGAACTGCTGAGCTACCAGTAGCAAACAACAACCAAAGAAATTGTCAAACCTGTGTCCTCAACCTGTCAGAATAACAGTGTCTCAGACAAGTTATGTGAAATTGTCTCTAAGATGCCCAGATACAAAAAAGCGATTATTTTTGCATCTGACTAATAGACAAAAAAAGAATGCGAGGCCAAGTAATAGGTTTCCAAGGTTGCTGATACATCTACAAAAGTGAGAATGTGTGTGTGCGTGCGTGTGTGTGTGGGGGGGGGGGGGCGGAGAGGACACTTATCAACAGATTTGAAATTTGATATATAGAATATTTAAACATCTGGAAAACTTTTTAATTCGTTTTTTATCTGGAAAAAAGAGCTATTAAAGGGCGAAAATTAAAAATTGGTATGTGGGAGGCCACCAGAGTTTTATCTGTTTTAAACTGTTTTACAACTGCGCATGCGCGGTCGTGAACCATGACAGCTTCTTTATGTTAAGTATGAATTTGTTTGAAAACATTCTTTAAAATTCATATCAAGCTGGTCTAATGGTTATCGTACTTGACTCACTGTTTTTAGGTTTTGGTTTCGATCTCAGCTCGAGAATTTTTTGTTACATACAAGAAGTGAACCTTTTAGAAAAGCATAATACTCGCACGTATTTCAGTTTCTTTCCATTGTTTTTTACTTCATTGTTTTTAAAGAAATTTAATGTTACATTTAATGCATACGATATTTCTGTTTATGATAAATAAAAGTTCTGTATTAATTAAAATATAATATTTATGCATGTTTGTATTGTTTTGATTGTTCGGACAATCATTCTCATCCTGGGTGTTATTAGCACAACCTTTTGCTCGATGAAACCTACGACCTTTGTTAGGTATAAACTCCATGTTTTTTTTTTTCAGCTAAGAAAAACGGTATATATTATTTAATTGATTGGAATTCATTATTGAGATGATTATTATTTATTCATTTATTTATTGTGGACTTTTATTCTTATCTTTTAATTGTTGTTTCATGACGTTTCAGCCAACTATTCCTTTGGTTCCAGGTGAGCATTGTCTGAAGATAGCGGTTTCAATCCAACCCAAAGCCGGCCAGAGGTTTAGTTGGTCAAAACGCGGTGAGACAACAGCAAATATGGTTGGCAGTAATTTCTGAGAATGCAGTTAGGAGATTCGGAGTTCCTATAGCGTCGCGGTTACCACCTGATGAAGGCCAGAGGAATAGTTGGCCGAAGCATCATGAAGCAACAAGATGAGGATAATAGTCCGCAATAAATAAATGAATAAGAAAAAGGGGTTTAGCTTTGTATTGTATTGGGTTTGAGGGTGTGTCCATAAATTATAAAAGAAGTTAATTTTCATGGGTGACTGGGTGCTTTTTAAGACTTTTTTATGATTCAATTTTTAGCTGAATCCTTATGTTAATTGTCACTATTTGTTGAAAAAAAACATGGAATTTACACTTTGTAAAGTATGTAAACATGGAATTTACACTTTGTAAAGTATGTAAACATGGAATTTACACTTTGTAAAGTATGTTAACATGGAATTTACACTTTGTAAAGTATGTAAACATGTTCAGACAGAGTATTTTCCCTTGAACTAAGAAACCAACTCACATTCGTGTTTCGCTACACATGCAGTGGATGCCATTACTGTTGTACATCGTGTAAATAACGACTAATAAAACAAGTTATAATTTACTTTCCTCTTCTGAGTTTATTACATACCTGACGAAGGTCGGAGGTTTCATCGATCAAAACTAGTGATGGGACGATTCCAAAATTTTTCTCGATTCTGATACAATTACTGATGCCATCCTAAATTTCCGATTCCAATACGATTTCCAATTCTGATTCCGATTCCGATTCTTTTAAAATTAATAAATATTTAATTAGAGATTTGTTGAGTTTTTTATCATTTTCAAATTTCCGGGTAATTTCCATATATATTTGTTTCTCAAATGTTTTTGTAATTGATTGAAAATTGTAACAAAAGATTTATTTTGATTTTAAAACAAAGTCAAATTGTATCAGTTCGTCATTAATGTACAACATACTCCTTGAAAGTTTAGAAAACCATTTTTAATATGAGGTGGGTTTTATAAACTATTCTATGCCTTTCTCTATGAATGAAGTTAAAATTATATTTTAATCATAACAATTTGGTGGGTTGTTAAATTGATTTGTCTTGCTGTAAACAAAACAAAAACGAGATGCAAATAATAATAATAATAATAATAATAATAATAATAATAATAATAATTATAATAATAATTAACCAGAGAGTTAAAAGGGATTTGAATGATGAAGAAAATCAAAATAGTACCGATAATAGTAAGAGCACTAGGAACAATTCCGAAAAACTTTGAAAAAAGAATATCAGAAATTAGAATCAGAGGAATAACTGCAAAAGTACAACGACTAACGATAATGAAAACGACTGAAATATTAAGGAAAACCCTTGAATGCGGAGAATAATACAAGACAATATAACGAATAAGCGTTACAGGGAATGAAGAACACCGAAACTGCATATTTACAAGTTCTACACACCCCCCTCATGCATCTCCCCCCATTGTTTCATCACCGATCCCCCCCCCCCCAAAAAAAAAATGATACCAAAGGGCAAAGAAGGGTCAATAAGGACTGAAAGACCGAGGAGCGAGCACCAACCAGATCTCGGCTGGACAAGCGCAAAGAGAACTGGGACCTTGGAGAGGCTGAGTGCCACTCAAATTCCAGTATAAACCAATGGCCACTACCAGCGAGAAATCAATGGTAAGCGGCTGTTCCGATGATGCAAATTCATTTGCAAATGCTATCGAAGGAGGTGGAGAGAGCTGGACGTCTGGGGAGTCTTGTTGTCACTCAGCTTCCAGAGAACGCCACAGGTTTCCAATCAGATCGTTTGTTGACTTGTGTGAAAGCTCCATGTGAGCCAATAATAATACATTTCTTTAAGGAACCAAGAAAAACAGAAACAGAGAAAGTTAAGCTCCATCACAGCAGATACACTCGCAGACTTGAACAATTTAATTTACGCAGGCGCCAAGATGGTGAGTATGAATTTCAAATCAGAAAAACAACCGGAGAAAAGTGGATGAACAATGAGGCTAGAAACTCAAATCAAAAACATAAAAAAGAAGCCAAAACGATAAACAGGAAGAAAGCGACATGGAGAAGATAGAAAATTGGAAATGTGACTTTCAGGGAGAGGCTAAATAAGAAACATAAAGAACTGAATCAAAAAATAGCAACAAAAGAAAGGAGATTGAAACGATATAAATACAAATCTGAACAGTGCAAGCAAAACAGAAAATTTGAAAACAATGAAAGCAAATTCTACCAAAATGTGAACGGATGAAAAACAGCATCAGACAAGGCCAAACTATTTGCAAAGAACTTTGCAGCTAATTCTACCCTATACGACAAAGGCCATCAACTCCCCATATTTCCTCCTATAACACAGAACACGCTAGGTAACATACAAATATCTGTGCATCGCCAAGCTAATGAAAAACCTTGATCCCAGTAAAGCAACTGGCCCTGACGGCATCCCAATTATAGTGTTAAAAAAGCTTCAACCAGAACTTGCTCCCATACTTACGAAACTGTTTAAGCGCTGCCTTAAGGAGAAGTGCTTTCCGACTCCCTGGAAAACCTCATCAGTATGCCCTGTATTTAAGAATTCAGGTGATAAGTCATCTCCCTCTCAGTACAGACCAATAAGTCTCCTGTATGTTATGAGTAAGTTGCTGGAATCCATATTAAATAGAGAAATAGTCAACCACCTCAGCAGAAATAACCTTCTTAGTGACACACAATATGGTTTCCGTTCTGCAAGATCTACCGCAGATGTGCTAACGGTTATATCTCACAGGATTAGTGAATCTCTTGACAAAGGCTTCCTTTCTAGGGCAATTGCTCTTGACATATCAAAGGCTTTCGAGAAGGTATGGCATAAGGGCGTACTTCACAAGATTTCCAGTTATACCGTAGCAGATGTGCTAACGGTTATATCTCACAGGATTAGTGAATCTCTTGACAAAGGCTTCCTTTCTAGGGCAATTGCTCTTGACATATCAAAGGCCTTCGACAAGGTATGGCATAAAAGCCTACTTCACAAGATTTCCAGCTATGGTATAACTGGAAATGTTTTCTCAATCATTAAATCATTTCTCTCCGATAGGCTCATAAGAGTAGTGGTCGATGGACAAAAATCAGAGGCCTGCAGTATTAATGCTGGAGTCCCTCAAGGGTCAATCCTGGGCCCAACTCTCTTCCTGATCTACATCAATGATCTCCCTAAACACATACTTAAATCATTCATTGACATCTATACTGATGACACGACCATCTACGGCAACACAGGCTGTAAATGACAAAGTTCTCTCTGATTCTCTCTCCGGCCCTGTCAGTGGGGCATTAGAATACGCCGACTGCCCCCCTGCAGAGGGTAAAAGTCTCTCAATGGGGGTCCTGGATATGACCTTAAACTATATCCAGTGGTGAGGCCCCAGCTTGTGGGCTTTGGGGAGTGTGGAGCCACCCTTTAATTACCGCTGCTCCCAGGTCCACTCTGACCCGGAGTGGTAGTACCTGTTAGGGTCCCAACTATGGGTTAAATAGAAACCAACGTGAAAACAACAAATATATTCTATTAAAATTTTTTTTCAAAATCTTTGGATTCGGCATTAAATAACCCGAAAAGGGTTGATATGCCGTAAAACAACCAACCAACCAACTGATTCTCTCTCCTCTGATCTTGAGCGCGTGGTTCAGTAGAGAAAGACGTGGCTGGTTACCTTTAATGCATCTAAAACCAAACTCCTATCTTTACATCATCAACGCTCTGATCCCCATCTGGCATCAATTGAAATGGATGGCTCTCGTCTAGGAGAAGCCCCATGGTTTGACAAGCTTCTGGGTTTGTCCTTTACTCCTGATCTGAAATGGAACACGTACATCAAGTCTGTTGCCAAGGTCGCTGGAAAGATGGTGGGATCCTTCTACCGCTCCAGAAGAAATCTCACTACTGATGCAATTCTCTATCTATATAAAAGCCAAGTACGTCCAAGGATGGAGTACTGTTGCCACATCTGGGCAGGAGCTGCTAAAAACAGCCTATCCTGCCTTGACAGAGTACAAAATAAACTTTGTGGCTTAGTGGGGGATGCCCTTTCTCTACCCTGCAATCTCTCTCCTACAGAAGAGACGTTGCAAGCCTATCCTTGTTTTATCGTTATTTCCATGGCAGGTGCTCGTCTGAACTCTAATCTCTGGTCCCCCCCTGGCCAATCTTTCACGAAAAACACCCGTCTAGCTGAATCCACTGTGAAAAATTTTCCCCACTCTTTATCTGTGCCTAAATCAAAATGTAGATTCCATGAACAAAGATTCTTTCTTTCTTAGAACTGCACGCCTGTGGAACTCTGTTCCGTCTGTCTGCTTCCCACCTGACTACAACTTGGATGTCTTCAAGTCCAACGTTAACAAATTCTTAATGAACCGCCCCCTTAAGTAAACACTTCATTAAATCTCCACACTAACATACTATACTTGCCCTTATCCCTGAGTGGCTTCTGGGCCTTGATAAGTGGTGACCACCGTGTAAAAAAAAAACAAAAAAAACAAAAACAGAACAACCAAACCCGGCAGAAACAAAATTCTGCTGGAGTAAAATATGGGAAGAGTGATCGGATCACAATATAAATGCCGAATGGCTGAAAGACATGAAAGAAGAGTTACAACAGATCGAAGAAGGAAGAATGAATGAAATCATCAAGGAAACCCAAAAGAAAATTATATGAAAAATGGAAATCTGGAGAGCACCAGGGCATGATAGGATACATGCACACTGGTTCAAAAAATGCACATTGCACGAAAGGCTAGCTCAACATCTGAGAAGATGTATACAGGAAGCAAACGTGCTAGATTGGATGATAAAAGGTTGAACCACACTGATACAAAAGGACACAGAGAAAGGAACCAATAACTATAGACCTATCACATGCTTACCCACTATGTGGAAAATACTAGCATAATAGTATAACAATAGAGGGAACAAATCTACCACTCCCTGAACAATCAAGAAACAGAAAGGATGGCAAAAAGGAAAAAGAGGAACACATGATCTGCTATATATAGATCGAAAGATCCTAAAGGAGGTAAGAAGGAAAAAGAATGTAGCTCTGGCAAAAAAAAGCATACGACAGGATCCCCCAACTAAAAGATGTATAAAATACCAAGCAAGATCATCAATGTGATTGAAAATGCAATGAGAACATGGAACTGACAGCTGATGAACAACACGTAACATACAAAGAGGCACCTTCCAAGGAGATTCACTATCACCATTACTGTTCATCATAGCCATGATGCCTCTGAACAATATACTGAGAAAGTGCCAAGCCGGATACAAGTTCTCTAATACGGAGGAAAAAATGAACCACCTAATGTACATGGACGATCTGAAACTTTTTGCAAAGACCGAAAAGGAACTGGAGACACTAATAAACACTACCAGGGTCAGCCAGGATATCCAAATGGAATTTCGAATGGAAAAATGTGCACTACTAGTTATAAGAAAGGGAAAACTGGAAACGACAGAAGGCATGGAATTACCCAACCAAACGGAGGTGAGGGCACTAAGGGAACAAGACGTCTATAAATACTTGGGAATTCTGGAAGCAGACACCATCAAAGCAACAGAAATGAAAGAGAGAATGGGAAAGGAATACCTCAGGAGAACAAGAAAACTTCTGGAAACGAAATTATATAGCAGAAACCTAATAAAAGGCATAAATACGTGGGCAGTATTACTAATAAGATGCTCTGGACCGTTTATAGGGTGGACTAAAGAAGAACTGAGACAACTCGATCAGAAAACCAAGAAACTCATGACCATCCACAATGTACTACACCCAAAGGTCGATGTTGATCAACTCTACTTGAAAAGGAAAGATAGGAAGAGAGGACTGGTTTATATAGAAGACTGTGTGAATGACATAAAAAAAAGAACAAGGAAAATACATAATGCAAAATACTGAAAGAATAATTATGGCAGCAAGAGACACTGAAAAAAACAACAAAACAGAAAACAGAGAGACAAAGGATAAAACAAGAAAAGAAAAATGGAAAGAGAAACAACTACACAGAAGATTCATAAGAATGACAAAAGATGAAAATAACAAAAACACCTGGACATGGATGTTAAAAGGACACATAAACCGAGAAACTGAACCCCTAATAATTGCGGCACAAGATAACTTGACAAGAACCAACCACGTCAAAGCAAAGATTAACAAAACAAGAAAACAGCAAATGCAGACTCTGTGGACAAAGAGACAAAATGATAAACCATTTAGTAAGCGAATGCAGCGAACTAGCCCAAAAGGAATACAAAAACAGACACGATGAAGTGGGGAGGGCAGTACATTGGGAATTATGCAAACAACTGCATCTCGAACGCACAGACAAAAGGTACAAGCATAAGCCGGCAACAGTACATGAAAACGAAAATCATAAAATTCTATGGGATATGAACATGCAAAAGGATAAATCCATCCAAGCAAGAAGACCAGATGTCGTAATAATTAACAATAAAGAAAAGTCCTGTCAAATCGTAGACTTTGCTGTCCCAGCTGACCACAGGGTGAATATTACAGAAAAGGAGAAACAGAGCAAATACACAGAGCTAGCCAGAGAGCTGAAAGGGATATGGATGATGAAGAAAATCAAGATAATACCTATAATAGTAGAAGCATTAGGAACAATCCCAAAAAACTTTGAAAAAAGAATGGGAGAAATTGGAATCAGAGGAATGGTTGAAAAGATTCAACGAATACCGATAATGAAAACAGCTGAAATATTAAGGAAAACCCTTGAATGCGGAAACTAATACACATGAGTCACATGCACGTGCCAGACAAACTGCTACAGAGGCAAAAAATCAAGAAGCATTACATGGAACCAAGAACATTGAAGCTGCATTTCTACAAGTTCGCTATCCCCTCACCCATCCTCTCTCATTGCTCCATCACGCCCCCTCCCCCCACCCCCGAAAGAGTGATGCCAAATAGTCGAGAAGGGTCAAGGAGGATGGAAAGACTGAGGAGAGAGCGTTGACCAGACCTCTGATGGACATGTGCGAAGAGAACTGGGACCTTGGGGGTCTTATTGCCAATCAAATTCCAGTGGAGATCAATGGCCATATGCCGTGAGAAATCAATAGTAAGCGGCTGTTGCAATAACGCAAATTTATTTGCAAATGTTATTGAAAGAGGTGGAGAGTACTAGAAATCTGGGGAGACTTGTCACTCAGCTTCCAGGGAACACCACAGGTTGTTTTCAAGAAGAGATCTTTGATGACCTGTGTGAAAGTTCATTGTGAGCCAATAATAATAATAATAATAATAACGACAAATTTTTAGATTAACACTTTAAGCTAAATCCCCATTTCAAAAATAAATATTACTTTTATACGTGATAACATGTGAAACCCTTAAAAAACGTGACGGAAAGAAAAGCAATCATTTTAGTATTTAGCTAGATAAATGTATAAAGATTCTTGTAAAAATAAATTTTATTCATTTTTATTTATTAGAACAATATTTTTCCAGTACGCCACACAGAGAATAATCAAAAAAGTTAATTTTGCTTTAGAAGCAAACATCAACTTTTTTAAAAATAATAAACGTGGTTTTCCATAAGTAATTTATTGCTAGATAAAAATGTAAAAATAAGTTGTTTTTTTTTCTGTAGAAATCTTTTGGACGAAATGAAATGATAAAAATGTAAAATAAGTTTTTTTTTTATTTATTTATTTATTTTTTTGCTTTTTTACATGGGGGATCACCACTTATCAAGGCCCGGAAGCCACTTGGGATAAAGGCCTTTCTATGTACAATAATCAATGGGATAATATCGTAGTAATAGTTGGATAAATAAATAAATAAATAGATTTGATAAAGTGTCTTACTTAAGGGGTGATTAATCAGGAATTTGTTTATGTTGGACTTGAAGACATCTAAGTTGTAGTCAGATGGGAAATAGGCAAACGGAAGAGAATTCCACAGGCGTGCATTTCTAAGAAAGAAGCTATGTTCATGGAATCTACATTTTGATTTAGGCACAGATGAAGAGTGAGGAGAATTACTGATGGTGGTTTTAGCTAGACGGGTGTTTATCGTGAAAGATTGGCGAGGGGGGACCAGAGATTGGAGCTCAGACGAGCACTTGCCATGGAAATAACGATAAAACAAAGACAGGCTCGCAACGTCTCTTCTGTGGGAGAGAGGTTGCAGGGAAGAGAAAAGGGCAATTCCCACTAAGCCACGAAGTCTATTTTGTACTCTGTCAAGGTAGGATAGGCTGTTTTTAGAAGCTCCTGCCCAGATGTGGCAGCAGTACTTCATTTTTGGACATACTTGGCTTTTATATAGATAGAGAATTGCATCAGTAGTGAGATATCTTCTGGAATGGTAGAAGGATCACACGATTTTTCCAGTGGCCCGGGCAACAGACTTGATATACGTGTTCCCTTTCAGATCAGGAGTAAAGGTCAAACCCAAGAGCTTGTCAAAACATGAAGCCACCCTAAGACGAGAGCCATCCATTTCAATTAATGCTAGATGAGGAACAGAGCGTTGATGATGTAAAGATAGGAGCTTGGTTTTAGATGCATCAAAAGTAACCAGCTACCTCTTCCCCCACTGTACCACGTGCTCAAGATCAGAGGAGAGAGAATCAGAGAGAGCTTTGTCATTTACAGCCTTTGATGTGTTGCCATAGATGGCCGTGTCATCAGCATGAATGATTTAAGTATGTGTTTTAGGAGATCATTGATGTAGATCAGATAGAGTTGGGCCCAGGATGGACCCCTGAGGGACCCCAGCATTAATACTGTGGACCTCTGATTGCTGCCCATCAACCACTACTCCTATGAGCCTATCAGAGAGAAATGATTTAATGATTGAGAAAACATTTCCAGTTATACTATAGCTGGAAATCTTGTGAAGTAGGCTCTTATGCAATACCTTATCGAAGGCCTTTGATATGTCAAGTGCAATTGCCCTAGAAAGGAAGCCTTGTTAGAGATTCACTAATCCTATGGGATACAACTGTTAGCACATCAACTGTAGATCTAACAGAATGGAAACCATATTGCATGTCACTAAGGAGGTTATTTCTGCTGAGGTGGTTGACTTTATTTAATATGGATTCCAGTAACTTACTCATGACACACAAGAGACTTATTGGTCTGTACTGAGAGGGAGATGACTTATCACCTGAGTTCTTAAATACAGGGCATACTTATGAGGTTTTCCAGGGTGTTGGAAAGCACTTCTCCTTAAGGCAATGCTTAAACAGTTTTGTAAGTATGGGGACAAGTTCTGGTCGAAGCTTTTTCAACACTATAATTGGAATGTCGTCTGGGCCAGTTGCTTTACTGGAATCAAGGTTTTTGATTAGTTTGGCGACCTCTCGCACAGATTTTTGTATGGTGGATAGTGTGTTGTCTGTTATAGGAGGAAATACAGAGAGTTGATGACCTTCGTCGCAGAGGGTAGAGTTAGCTGCAAAGTTCTTAGCAAATAGTTTGGCCTTGTCTGATGCTGATGAGACGACCTCAGGTCTATTGATGATGGTTGGGATAGAACGCATGCTTCTGTTCAGGATCCTGTTTGCTATTTGTCAATAGCTGCTCAGCTACTTTGGATTTGACGGACTGAGCATATAGCTCTCTTGCATTTTTTATTACTCTTTTACAGTGGTTGCTGGCAGTCCTGAAAACAGCTTTAGTCTCAGTACATCTATTATGTTGGTAGCTATGGAACAAAGTGATTTCTGTGTGCAATGGCAGCAGCACATTCTAGGGAGAGCCATGGCTGGCTGTTAGGTTTTTGTTGGAATTTTTTGGATGGTATGAATCGGTCTATGCCTACAATTAACCATTCAGTCAGGTCTGATACTATAGAGAATACATCCAGTTTAAACATGTAATGCAGAGGTAGATCAGATATGAATGTATGGAAGCTATCCCAGTCAGCTATAGAGTATTGATATACAGTACAGTGGAGAGGTACATCTGAAGACTTATTGTATTTCATTTTTATCTCAACTGATACAATGGAGTGGTCAGAGGATCCCAGGGGAAATAGAATGGAACATGAACATAGCTCAGGGGAAGTTGTGAGAAAAATGTCTAGAAGGCTTGCATACTGACCAGTAGTATCGGGCACATGGATGGGTTCGTGAACAATCTGAGTGAAGTCATAGGCAATGGCAAAATCATGACAGAACCTCCCCTCATCATCTGTCTTATTTGAGTGGGTTAGCCATTCCACGTTATGGAGATTGAAGTCACCTCAAATTTGAATGCTAGCCGAAGGATGAGCAGACAGGATGTGGTCAATTTTCTCAGATATACTCTTAAAGACAGTAACCCCGCTGTTGTGGGGGCGATAGAGGGCAAATATAAATGCGGTGGTGTAAACAAGTGCAACCCGGAAGCACATAAAAGGTAAATTAGGGTCTTCTCTAGAGATATCTCTACCACACAGAAAGCCATCTTTAATGTAGGTGCATATTCCATGTCCATGGCGATCTTGGGGGTCAGATTTAGATGTTAAATTAGAGTATCCTTTTATTATGAAATCATCTAGGGAAGTGGTCGGCCCTATGCCAGTTTTACTTAGAAAGAGTAAGTCCGGTTTCGTCTCCTGTAATTGAGTTTCAAGCTCTGGAAGGTTGGAATGTAGACCCTTGATGTTGGTGAAGGAGACATGGTAGTAGGGGTCTATGTTGGAAGATGGAGTTCTAGGTTTATTCGTGCTTTTTTTTTTCTGTAGAAATATTTTTGACGAAATGAAATGATAAAAATGTAAAATAAGTTGTTTTCTGTAGAAATTTTTCATGGACCATTCTTTTATGGGTTTTTAACCGGTTAAAATAGTTTCTAAGAGGTTAAAATAGTTTCTAAGAGGTTAAAATAGTTTCTAAGAGGTTAAAATAGTTTCTAAGAGGTCAAAAAGGTTTTAAAATTGAAAAAATCGTTATACATTTTACATTCATCTTAATTTATTTTATGACATTTTATGACACTATCATTTTATATCATTTTATATCATTTTATGACACTATCATTTTATATCATTTTATATCATTTTATGACACTATCATTTTATGACACTATCATTTTATGACACTATCATTTTATGACACTATCATTTTATGACACTATAATTTTATATCATTTTATATCATTTTATGACACTATCATTTTATATCATTTTATATCATTTTATGACACTATCATTTTATATCATTTTATATCATTTTATGACACTATCATTTTATATCATTTTATATCATTTTATGACACGATCATTTTAAATCATTTTATATCATTTTATGACACTATCATTTTATATCATTTTATGACACTATCATTTTATATCATTTTATATCATTTTATGACACTATCATTTTATATCATTTTATATCATTTTATGACACTATCATTTTATATCATTTTATGACACTATAATTTTATATCATTTTATATCATTTTATGACACTATCATTTTATATCATTTTATATCATTTTATGACACTATCATTTTATATCATTTTATATCATTTTATGACACTATCATTTTATATCATTTTATGACATTTTATGACACTATCATTTTATATCATTTTATATCATTTTATGACACTATCATTTTATATCATTTTATGACACTATCATTTTATATCATTTTATGACACTATCATTTTATATCATTTTATGACACTATCATTTTATATCATTTTATGACACTATCATTTTATATCATTTTATGACACTATCATTTTATATCATTTTGTATCATTTTATGACACTATCATTTTATATCATTTTATGACACTATCATTTTATATCATTTTATGACACTATCATTTTATATCATTTTATATCATTTTATGACACAATCATTTTATGACACTATCATTTTATATCATTTTATGACACTATCATTTTATATCATTTTATGACACTATCATTTTATATCATTTTATGACACTATCATTTTATATCATTTTATGACACTATCATTTTATGACACTATCATTTTATATCATTTTATGACACTATCATTTTATGACTTTCTATCATTTTATATCATTTTCCGGGGAGAGTTACTTGGTTGAGGAACTTCCTGGGGAATTAAACAATATCCAACGATTTCCAAACAATATCCACATGTTGAAACATCAACAAAAACGGGTCGAGATGTCCTTGGCTATAACCAGCTGGCATGGGTTGCTTCTTATCTTAATTGCATCGTCACAGGCATCTTTCCATCGTCGGCATTAATGGCATGCTGGAATTTAACGCTTGTACAAAAATAGTGAACAAATGCATTTTTATAAAAATATAATTTATTTAAGATTTAACAATGAGGAGCATATTTTTATAAAGACCAGTTGAAACCTGACGCATGCTATGTCGCGTCCACCGATGCCAGAATGCAAGCGTCAACTGTTTAAAACAATAGAATTATATTTAATTCTCTCTTTCTTCATTGAAAGAGAGAAAAAGGGAATGAAAGTGAGAAAGAGAGAAATAGAGAGAGAGAGAGGCACATGCATACATAATGTTTAAAGATTGTTTTGTTTTTCTATCCATGAGTTCTTTCACGTTTGACCACCCAAATTCTAAAGTCTCATATCGTTTTGCTTGGTTCAATATTACAAACAAGCTGTCATTCTTGGCTTGAGTCATAGCAGAAAATTTTCAAAATCACAAAAACCTGCTTAACACATCTGCACCTCACAAGTACAGACCAAGTTAGGCACTAGGTTTATTCATGTAGAAGCCCCTAGCTCCCTCAAAAGGGGCTACGTCATTGTGTCACAATTTTAATCGGTTCATCTTAGTTTATTTTTAATCAGTTCATATGTGTGTCACGTTAGTACAGTGGTAACGTCACCAGCTTTGAATGCTACAATTTCGGTTCTAGCTGATGGCACCTAAATAATTTTTTTTTTTACTTTTGAAATCACAACTCTATAATAATATATTCGAAATCTGGACAAATTAGAATATCATATTTAAGCATATTTTATGATCGGGCAAAACCAAGCACCTACCTGTCTAGTATAAGCATATATGTGTATTTGGGAGCGTGTCATGTGTATAAATGTGCATTTATCTTGTTCTTGCTAGTAGTTGGGGTAAAGGAGAAGGGGAAGAGGGGAGGGGATGGTATATATAGGGTTGCCTCTACATGTACCAACAACCAATTGCCACAAGTGGCGTTATAAATAACACGTCTGACTATGGATCAGAAGATTCCAGGTTCGAATCCTGGCAAGTTTGTAATAATTTTAATTATCCAACGTTTATTTATTATCCTTACCCTTAGTATTTTTGTTTTGTGCACCTGGGAATTTCCCATACTCCGAGTTCATAGAGTAAGCGTTGATGGTAAGACGATGTTGAGTGTACTTGATGTTGAGTGTACCCGATTTTGTGTTTGCCGACACAGCACAGTCGCTAGTTAGTAATAAAATTGTTTAGCGTTCATTTATTTAGTTTATTTTTAATTATTTGTTAAAACCAGTATAAATAAGGCTTACTTTTGTTTAAAAATGGAAGTAACCTTTATTCATTTAAAATGAAAGATGTATGAATGCATTTAAAACTTAATTCAGCAGACCACGACAGAAAGAGGCATATTTAAAAAGTAACACAGAAATTTCTCTCTCTCGCTATATATACACACACACACACATATATATATATATATATATATATATATAAAATTTCGTATTCCTGTCTGTTTGTTTGTTTGTTCACAATTTGATTAATATATACAAAACGTGTCTTGCTTTAATCTTTCATTTATTTCTATATATAGAATTTATGCATAGTATGATAATTGCAAAAATATACAATTAAGAGATCACCTTATTTGCATATGACATTAAGAAAAATTGACTTTACTAAATAGCGGTATCTTAGTTAATGTTTTTGGCGAGTGAATTATTTTAAGTATTCTATTTAAAATTGTTATTTAATAAATTTTAAACAACAATTATATTGATAATATATTTAATTTAATTTATTTTGGAATTAGAGTTATTTGACCCCTAGATGCTATCCATAGAAAAAACAAACGTTCACCAAATATCATTTGGTAATATCATTAAATTTCTAACTGGAAAAATAATTTTGTGTAGATAGAAAAATGTTTGGCATTTATTGTTTTTTTATTAAAATAATCAAATTAAAAAAAAGAACACTTACGAAAAAACTGAAAAGATTTCATTTGTTTGTTTTATTTTATTCCTTAAACAGCAATACAGAAATCAGCCTTTGTCGAGATATTCACTAATCCTATGAGATATAACCATTAGCACATCTGCTGTAGATCTAGCAGAACGGAAACCATATTGCATGGCACTAAGAAGGTTATTTCTGCTGAGGTGGTTGACAACTTCTCTACTGTGGTGGCTACAGAGACCAAATATATGTAACCAAGTGCAAACGGGAAGCACATATAAGGTAAATTAGGGTCTTCTCTGGAGATGTCTCTACCACACGGAAAGCCATCTTTAATGTGGGCACATATTCCATGCCCATGGTGATTTTGGGGGTCAGATTTAGATGTTAAATTAGAGTATCCTTTAATTATGAACTCTTCTAGGGAAGTGGTTGGCCCTATGCCAGTTTCGCTTTGAAAGAATATGTTCGGTTTTGTTTCCTGTAATTGGGTTTCTAGCTGTGGAAAGTTGGAACTTAGACCCCTGATGCTGGAGAAGGAGACATGGTAGACGGGGTCTACGTTGGAGGATAGGGTTCTAGGTTTATTCGTGTTTTTTTTTCTTTGCTCATGAAATCTACATTTAGGTTTAGACACAGATAAAGAGTGAGGGAAATTAGTGACAGTCTTTTCTGCTAGACGGGTGTTTGTTGTGAAAGTTTGGCGAGGGGGGTGCCATAGATGTTACTATAGATGGTCATGTCATCAGCTAGATGTCAATGAATGATTTAAGTATGTGTTTTGCGAGATCATTGATGTAGATCAGATAGAGAGTTGGGCCCAGGATGGACTCCTGAGGGACTCCAGCATTAATACTGTGGACCTCTGATTTCTACCCAACAACCACTACTTTATTAGATTATCAGAGAGAAATGATTTAATAATTGAGAAAACATTTCTAGTGATACCCTAGCTGGAAATCTTGTGAAGTAGGCTTTTAGGCCATACCTTATCGAAGGCATTTGATATGTCAAGTGCAATTGCCCTAGAAAGGAAGCTTTTCACTAATCCTATGAGATATAACTGTTAGCACATCTGTTGTAGATCTAGCAGAATGGAAACCATATTGCATGGCACAGAAGGTTATTTCTCCTGAGGTGGTTGACTACTTCTCTATTTAATATGGATTACAGCTTACTCATGACACAAAGGAGACTTATAGGTCTGTACTGAGAGGGAGAGAACTTATCACCTGAGTTCCTAAATACAGGGCATACTGATGAGGTTTTCCAGGGTGTTGGAAAGCACTTCTCCTTAAGGCAATGCTTAAACAGTTTGGTAAGTATGAGAGCAAGATCTGGTTGGAGCTTTTTCAGCACTATAATTGGAATGCCGTCAGGGCCAGTTGCTTTACTGAAATCAAGTTTCTTGATTAGCTTGGCGACCTCACACACAGATATTTGTATGTTGCATAGTGTGCTGTCTGTTATAGAAGGAAATACGGGGAGTGGATGGTCTTTGTCGCATAGGGTAGAATTAGCTGCAAATTTCTTGGCAAATATGTTGGCCTTGTCTGATGCTGACGAGACGACCTCAGGTCCATTGATGATGGTTGAGATAGTACGCACGCTTCTATTCAGGGTTCTGTTTGCAATTTGCCAAAACTGGTGGGAAGCAAGCGTCTGCTCAGCTACTTTGGATTTAACGGATTGAGCATATAGCTCTCTTGCATTTTTTATTACTCCGGAAGCACATATAAGGTAAATTAGGGTCTTCTCTGGAGATATCCCTACCACATGGAAAGCCATCTTTAATGTAGGCACATATTCCATGCCCATGGCGATCTTGGGGGTCAGATTTAAATGTTAAGTTAGAATATTATGAACTCTTCTAGGGAAGTGGTTGGCCCTATGCCAGTTTCGCTTAGGAAGAATATGTCCATTCTTATATACATGTGCATCTGTATCTTTCATTTCTTTCCTTTGCTAAAACAATAACTTTTATATTTAAATTATATTGAAATGTCGGTGTGGTTCTTGGCTATAACCAAAGATGCATACCATCATCCAAAATGGCCTTTCATGTGACAATGTCACCATATATATAGATGTGTGTGTGTGTGTGGTATAGAAATTGATAAGAAATAACGCTTACAGATGGGATTATTGCTCGGGTGTTAACCATGTTGAAGACATAATTTGTTTTATAGCTTGTGTCTTGAAAATGTCTGTAAAAGAAAGCTTGCGTTGGAGGAAAAAAAAAAAAAAAAAAAAAAATGCTAAAGATAAAATTATCTCCAGCATGTGGAAAAATTGTTTTGTAGTTAAAAGGAGATAAATGTTTCGTAGTTAAGGGGAGATAATTGCGAAACTAATTTCTGAAACTTGGATAAAAATCATTTAAAAAAAAAGGAGCGGAAAGTAAACTCTTGTCTGTTGCATGAATACAACTTTAAAAGTGACGTCCTTCTTCTGTCTAAAGAGACAATGGATACCCCTTGAAAAGGTGTCTGTGCGATGCAAAGTTTATTGGAAGCAAGAATATGTGTATTCTCTAACCCCACTTCTGGTTCAGCATTGTTCAAGTCCTAGGGCAAGGAGAAGTAATAGGTCAGTAACAATACTGGGGTAAGCGGAAAAATAGAACTGGTCTGCTTACAATTTCACTTGGGATAGAAG